>NC_092087.1:117907869-117915369 GCF_045679555.1 Salvelinus alpinus | reverse complement strand
AAATGTCTCAACTAGCTAGCTTTAAAATGTCTCCACTAGCTAGGTTTAACCTCTAACGAGTCACAAACCCGGATCCGGGATCCCCCCCATCAAAAAAGCTGACTAGCATAGCCTAGCCTAAAGCCACAGGGATATCATATAATAAAATGTTCATGAAATCACAAGTCCAAGACACCAAATGAAAGATACACATCTTGTGAATCCAGCCATCATTTCTGATTTTTAAAATGTTTTACAGGGAAGACACAATATGTATTTCTATTAGCTAACCACCAGAGCAAAAGACACAACTTTTTTTTCCCACCATTTTTTTCCTGCATAGGTAGCTATCACAAATTCGACCAAATAAAGATATAAATAGTCACTAACCAAGAAACAACTTCATCAGATGACAGTCTGATAACATATTTATTGTATAGCATATGTTTTGTTCGAAAAATGTGCATATTTCAGGTATTTATCATAGTTTTACATTGCAGCCACCATCACAACTCTCACCAAAGCAACTAGAATAACTACAGAGAGCAACGTGAATTACCTAAATACTCATCATAAAACATTTATGAAAAATACACAGCGTACAGCAAATGAAAGACAAAGATCTTGTGAATCCAGCCAATATTTCATATTCTTTAAGTGTTTTACAGCGAAAACACAATTTAGAATTATATTAGCTTACTACAATAGCCAACCACACAGCAGCATTGATTCATGCACGTTAGCGATAGCGAATAAACCAGCAAAAGATATTAATTTTTTCACTAACCTTCTCAAAACTTCATCAGATGACAGTCCTATAACATCATATTACACAATGCATATATTGTTTGTTCGAAAATGTGCATATTTAGCGGCACAAATCGTGGTTATACAATGAGAATAGTAGCCAAGCTGCCAACAAAATGTCGGGAGAAATCTTGGGAGAGGCACCTAATCTAATCAATAACTAATCATAAACTTGACTAAAAAATACAGGTTGGACAGCAAATGAAAGATACATTAGTTCTTAATGCAACCGCTGTGTTAGATTTTTAAAATTAACGTTACTACGACATACTGCGTGCGCTCAAGCGACTGCACCGAAATTAATAGCCGAATAATAGTTTTACATTTTTCGACAGAACAACGAATTAACTTCATAAATAGTTCTTACTTTTTGATGAGCTTCCATCAGAATCTTGTGCAAGTGGTCCTTTGTCCAGAATCATTACATTTACATTACATTTAAGTCATTTAGCAGACGCTCTTATCCAGAGCGACTTACAAATTGGAAAGTTCATACATATTCATCCTGGTTCCCCCGTGGGGAATGAACCCACAACCCTGGCGTTGCAAGCGCCATGCTCTACCAACTGAGCCACACGGGACCATCGTTGCTCGGTTGTAGCCACACGGGATCATCGTTGCTCGGTTGTAGATTGCCGTCTTCAACTTAGGAATTAGCAGCAAACATTAGCTATGTGGCCCAGACGTGCCCAACTCTTCATAACGCAGCACAAAGAAATATCCGAAAATCGCAATATACTGATATAAACTGATATAACTCGGTTTAAAATAACTACATTATGATGTCTTTAACACCTATATCGAATAAAATCAGAGCCGGATATATCTAAGGCCTATAACGAGAGCTTTTCAGAATGCCATCCTGAGGTCCTCCTTTGCGCCATGACGAACGTTGAAAAGAGTGCACCCCCGGTTCCATGAGCCTTTATATGGCCCGAGATCTGCCTAGCAACACCATTCCAATTCTGACTGCTTACTGACATCTAGGGGAAATCGTATGCAGTGCATGTCGACTCATAGATCACATGCAATTTAATAAACTGACCCTGGAACAGAGCATCGATTTCAGATTTCTCACTTCCTGACAGGAAGTTAGCTGCAACTTGAGTTCTGTTTTACTCACAGATATAATTCAAACGGTTTTAGAAACTAGAGAGTGTTTTCTATCCAATAGTAATAATAATATGCATATTGTACGAGCAAGAATTGAGTACGAGGCAGTTTAGTTTGGGAACGAATTTTTACAAAGTCGAAATGGCTTTGACAAGAAGTTTTAAATTGTGTCCACTAGCTAGCTAGCTTTAAAATGTCTCCACTAACTAGGTTTAAAATGTCTCCACTAACTCAGTTTTGGTGGTAAGAACATTTCAGGAGGTCTGTCTTGTTTATTTATTTGTATTATTATTTGTACCTTTAAGACCGTTGAGACCAGAGTCTTTTTTTAAAGAGAGCCCTGCATATACAAATTCATAGAACAAAAAAATCTATTTTATTTTACCTTTATTTAACAAGGCAAGTCAGTTAAGAAGAACACATTCTTATTTTCAGTGAAGGCCTAGGAACAGTGGGTTAACTGCCTTGTTCAGGGGAACAGTGGGTTAACTGCCTTGTTTAGGGGAACAGTGGGTTAACTGCCTTGTTCAGGGGAACAGTGGGTTAACTGCCTTGTTCAGGGGAACAGTGGGTTAACTGCCTTGTTCAGGGGAACAGTGGGTTAACTGCCTTGTTCAGGGGAACAGTGGGTTAACTGCCTTGTTCAGGGGAACAGTGGGTTAACTGCCTTGTTCAGGGGAACAGTGGGTTAACTCTCTTGTTCAGGGGAACAGTGGGTTAACTGCCTTGTTCAGGGGAACAGTGGGTTAACTCTCTTGTTCAGGGGAACAGTGGGTTAACTCTCTTGTTCAGGGGAACAGTGGGTTAACTCTCTTGTTCAGGGGAACAGTGGGTTAACTCTCTTGTTCAGGGGCAGAACAACAGATTTTTTCCTTGTCAGCTCAGGGATTCACTCTTGCAACCTTTCGGTTACTAGTCCAACGCTCTAACCACTAGGCTTCCCTGCCGCCTCATATAACACGACACATTACACAGACAAACATAAATACACAGAATATACACAAATCAACTATGAAAATACGGGTAGGTTGTAGAGAATCAAAGGACCATGAATGTAATGACAAAACCTTAGGTGCTTAGGTTAAATTACTCGTTATGAGTTCTGTCACTGAGATAATCAGGATGGCCTGAGTTCTGTCACTAAGATAATCAGGATGGCCTGAGTTCTGTCACTGAGATAATCAGGATGGCCTGAGTTCTGTCACTAAGATAATCAGGATGGCCTGAGTTCTGTCACTAAGATAATCAGGATGGCCTGAGTTCTGTCACTAAGATAATCAGGATGGCCTGAGTTCTGCCACTAAGATAATCAGGATGGCCTGAGTTCTGTCACTAAGATAATCACGATGGCCTGAGTTCTGTCACTAAGATAATCAGGATGGCCTGAGTTCTGTCACTAAGATAATCACGATGGCCTGAGTTCTGTCACTAAGATAATCAGGATGGCCTGAGTTCTGTCACTAAGATAATCATGAAACCAAGAGCAGATATAAGAGCCCAGGCCAATCGAGCTTGATGAACAGTATCAAACGCTTTTGACAGGTCCACAAACACAAGTTAGCACAATTCATTTTAGTGTCTAAAGCATTGAAAATACCATTAACAACTAACGTGGTTGCTGTGATAATGCTGTGCCCTGGCCTAAACCCCGGATTGATTTATATTCAATATTCCATTCTCAGATTTTAAAAAGAAAAAGCGAAATTGCTTATTTACCAAGAATAGGAGAATCTTAGCTAGACATGGAAGCCCGGAGATGATAATTATCAAGATCTCTACTCTCCCCGCCCTCGTGGAGTGGCAGCACGTAGGCTGTTTTCAATACTTTTTGAATGTTTCCCGATAACAATGTTAGATTTTAGATATGGGTTACTGAGCCAGAAATGAAGGGGGGCAGCGCACTTGAGCAGACCTGCCTCCAATTGGTCAGCGCCTGGTGGATTTCTTTCTATAGCAAGTAAGGCATCAAGGACTTCTTTTTCTGGGAATTCCCGAAATGCAAAAAACTTGACGAACATTTTCCGAGTCAATCTGCAACATTTCCGAATCAGCGTTTAGCCCACTCTTAGAGATAGAAGAGTCAGATGCTCTTTCAAAAAGACTGCAGAAATAAAATTATGATTAAATGCATCAATGATGCCATTTTTGTCCGTAATGGGGCCAACTTCTGAATTAATTTGTTGGGGCAGACAGGAGGAAGTGTAACCCTTTAGAGATTTGACAGGTTTTATGAATTTAGTCAGGTTCCCCTTACGATCAGGTAGGTGGCAGGTAGCCTAGGGGTTAGAGCGTTGGACTAGTAACCAGAAGGTTGCAAGATCGCATTCCCGAGCTGACAAGGTACAAATCGGTCATTCTTCCCCTGAACAAGCCAGGTAACCCAATGTTCCTAGGCCGTCATTGAAAATAAGAATTTGTTCTTAACTGACTTGCCTGGTTAAATAAAGTTAAGTCTTACACATTGATTTCTCAGTTGCCTAAAATATGCCAGTCTGGGCCTAAGCTTGTGTTCTTAACTGACTTGCCTGGTTAAATAAAGTTAAGTCTTAAAGGTCTACCTTTAACCCTTCGTTTTTGGAAGGGGGCATGATTGTATAGTATTGAAGACATCTGCCAAAAGGCTCAAAGCTAAATCTGGTTCAGTGATCAGCTGAAATACAATCAAGGTCACTAAAATAAACCTTTTAACCCTTCGTTTTTGGAAGGGGGCATGGTTGTCTACAATAGAATTGAAGACATCTGGTTCAGTGATTAGCTGAAATACAATCAAGGTCACTAAAATAAACCTTTTAACCCTTCGTTTTTGGAAGGGCGCATGGTTGTCTATAATATAATTGAAGACATCTGGTTCAGGGATAGCTGAAATACAGTCAAGGTCACTAAAATAAAGATCATGTAAAAAAAGCCTGTTCACCGAAGTTTTTAACCTCTAACGAGTCACAAACCCGGATCCGGGATCCCCCCCCATCAAAAAAGCTGACTAGCATAGCCTAGCCTAACGCCACAGGGATATCATATAACATAATTTTCATGAAATCACAAGTCCAATACAGCAAATGAATTGTGAATCCAGCCATCATTTCCGATTCTTAAAATGTTTTACAGCGAAAACTCAATATGTATTTTTATTAGCTAACCACAATAGCAAAAGACTCAACTGCATATTTTCACAATTTTTCTACCGCATAGGTAGCTATCACAAAACCGACCAAATAGAGATATAATTAGTCACTAACCAAGAAACAACTTCATCAGATGACAGTCTTATAACATGTTATACAATAAATCTATGTTTTGTTGAAAATGTGCATATTTGAGGTATAAATCATAGTTTTACATTGCAGCTACCATCAAAAATATCACCAAAGCAGCCAGAATAATTACAGAGAGCAACGTGAAATACCTAAATACTCATCATAAAACATTTATGAAAAATACATGGTGTACAGCAAATGAAAGATAAACATCTTGTGAATCCAGCCAATATTTCCGATTTTTTAAGTGTTTTACAGCGAAAACACAATATAGCATTATATTAGCTTACCACAATAGCCAAACACACAACCGCATTCATTCACCGCAAAGATAGCATTCGCAAAAACCAGCAAAAGATATAAAATGAATCACTAACCTTGACCAACTTCATCAGATGACAGTCTTATAACATCATGTTACGCAATACATATATGTTTTGTTCGAAAATTTGCATATTTACAAATCTTGGTTTTACATTGTGAAAAATGAAATGAAATGCCAAAATGCACAACATTCTCCGGAGATATTTTGGACAGTCACCTAATCTAATCAAAGAGCTCATCATAAACTTTACTAAAAAATACATGTTGTACAGCAAATGAAAGATACACTGGTTCTTAATGCAACCTTAATGCAACCGCTGTGTTAGATTTTTTAAAATAACTTTAGTACGACATACAGCTTGCGTTATTGCGAGACAGCGCCCGCTAAAAGGGCGGAGAATAGGACTAAACATTTCACACAAAAATACGAAATAAAGAGAAGAATGTCCTTCTCTCCTGTCGAATTAGCAACCTTAGCTAGCCAAGTGGCGCAAAGATGTCCATCTTCACCTCCAAAACTCCCGATAAACGTTGAATAATCTGATAAAACTCGATTGAAAAAACATACTTTACGATGATATTATCACATGTATCAAATAAAATCAGAGACGGAGATATTAGCCGTGTATACCGAACGCTTTTCAGAAGGCAATCTGGGGTTCCTTCTCGCGCCTTCGAAGACAATGAAATTTCCAGACCTGTCACTCCAAAAGCTCTTATTCGACCTCAGATCAAGCTAGACACCCCATTCCACCTCCCACTGCCTGTTGACATCTAGTGGAAGGCGTATGAAGTGCATGTATAGCCAGAGATTTCAGGCAATTGAATAGGAAGGCCCTGGAACAGAGCCTCGATTTCAGATTTTTCACTTCCTGTCAGGAAGTTTGCTGCAAAATGAGTTCTGTTTAACTCACAGATATAATTCAAACGGTTTTAGAAACTTGAGAGTGTTTTCTATCCAATAGTAATAATAATATGCATATTGTACGATATAGAATAGAGTACGAGGCAGTTTAATTTGGGCACGATTTTTTCCAAAGTGGAAACAGCGCCCCCATATTGACAAGAAGTTAAAGTTCCTCTTAGTGACGACACGAGACTTAGATTTAACTAATTCAACATGGAGGCATTTTCACACTGAAAGATGTTGGTTTTGTGGGTAAAACCTGAGCAGGAGTAATTAAAAATGGAGACATTTTCACACTGAAATATCTTGGTTTTGTGGGTAAAATCTGAGCGGGACTTGATGGTATGGCGAGCACAGTGCCATCCGTTTTATGTGCATGGGCACTCACACTAGTTGTTTAGGCCCAAACCTTGATAATCCCCATTGTTCCAGACAGCCAGTTTTATCCTCTCCCCTACAGTGTTGAATCACACCATCCTGTCTCTCCTCCCTCCCTCCCTCCCTCCCTCCCTCCCTCCCTCCCTCCCTCCCTCCCTCCCTCCCTCCCTCCCTCCCTCCCTCCCTCCCTCCCTCCCTCCCTCCCTCCCTCCCTCCCTCCCTGCAGACAGCCAGCCGTATCCTCTCCTCTCCAGTGTTAAATCACGCCATTCTGTTTGTCAATAAGACTGATGAAGGGTTTCACACAGTCTACTCTGCCTTCCAGGCTGCTGCTGCCCCCTACAGGGGAAAGGTAGGTACTACAACACAACTACTATAATAGAAACTGCTGCTACCCCCTACAGGGGAACGATAGGTACTACAACACAACTACTATAATAGTCCCTCCACCTCCTCCCTACCTCCTTCCCCTCTCCGTCCCTCCACCTCCTCCCTACCCTCTCCGTCCCTCCACCTCCTCCCTACCCTCTCCGTCCCTCCACCCTCCGTCCCTCCACATCCTACCTACCTCCCTCCCCTCTCTGTCCCTCCACCTCCTCCCTACCTCCCTCCCCTCTCCGTCCCTCCACCTCCTCCCTACCTCCCTCCCCTCTCCGTCCCTCCACCTCCTCCCTACCTCCCTCCCCTCTCCGTCCCTCCACCTCCTACCTAACTCCCTACCCTCTCCGTCCCTCCACC
>NC_092087.1:117897869-117902869 GCF_045679555.1 Salvelinus alpinus | reverse complement strand
TCACAAAAAGCAGAAATAGAGATAAAATGAATCACTAACCTTTGATGATCTTCATCAGATGACACTCATAGGACTTCATGTTACACAATACATGTATGTTTTTTTTCGGTAAAGTTCATATTTATATCCAAAAATCTGAGTTTACATTGCCGCGTTATGTTCAGTAGTTATAAAACATCCGGTGATTTTGCAGAGAGCATCAATTTACAGGAATACTCATCATAAACATTGATAAAAGATACAACTGTTATGCATGGAATTTTAGATACACTTCTCCTTAATGCAACCGCTGTGTCAGATTTCAAAAAAGCTTTACGAAAAAAGCAAACCATGCAATAATCTGAGTCGGCGCTCAGAGCCCAATCAAGACAAACAGATATCCGCCATGTTGGAGTCAACAGAAGAAATAGCATTATAAATATTCACTTACCTTTGATCTTCATCAGAATGCACTCCCAGGAATCCCAGTTCCACAATAAATGGTTGTTTTGTTCGATAATGTCCATCATTTATGTCCAAATTCCTCCTTGTTGTTCTAGCGTTCAGTACACAATCTAAACTCACGACGCACGTGCAAGTTCAGCGGAAAGTAGGGACGAAAAGTCCAAAAAGTTATATTACAGTCCGTAGAAACATGTCAAACGAAGTATGGAATCAATCTTTAGGATGTTTTTAACATAAATCTTCAATAATGTTCCAACCGGATAATTCCTTTGTCTGTAGAATTGCAATGGAACAGAGCTCGCTCTCACGTGAACGCGCGAGACTGAGCTCATGGCTCTCTGGCAGACCTCTGACTCATCCCCCCCCCTCCTTCACGGTAGAAACATCAAACAAGGTTCTAAAGACTGTTGACATCTAGTGGAAGCCTTAGGAAGTGCAATATGACCCCATAGACACTGTGTATTCGATAGGCCAAGAGTTGAAAAACTACAAACCTCAGATTTCCCACTTCCTGGTTGGATTTTTTATCAGGTTTTTGCCATATGAGTTCTGTTATACTCACAGACGTCATTCAAACAGTTGTAGAAACTTCAGAGTGTTTTCTATCCAAATCTACTAATTATATGCATATTCTAGCTTTTATGGCTGAGTAGCAGGCAGTTTCATTTGGGAACGCTTTTCATCCAAAATTCCCAATGCTGCCCCCTACCCTAGAGAAGTTAAGCCATTTTGACACAACTTTGGAAGTATGCTTGGGGTCATTGTTCATTTGGAAGACCCATTTGCGACCAAGCTTTAACTTCCTGACTGATGCCTTGAGATGTTGCTTCAATATATCCACATAATTTTCTATCCTCATGATGCCATCTATTTTGTGAAGTGCACCAGTTCCTCCTACAGCAAAGCACCCCCACAACATGATGCTGCCACCCCCGTGCTTCACGGTTGGGATGGTGTTCTTCGGCTAGCAAGCATCCCCCTTTTTCCTCCAAACATAACGATGGTCATTATGGCCAAACAGTTCTATTTTTGTTTCATCAGACCAGAGGACATTTCTCCAAAAAGTACGTTCTTTGTACCCATGTGCAGTTGCAAACCGTAGTCTGGCTTTTTTATGGCGGTTTTGGTGCAGTGGCTTCTCCCTTGCTGAGCGGCCTTTCAGGTTATGTCGATATAGGACAAATTTTACTGTGGATATAGATACTTTTGTACCTGTTTCCTCCAGCATCTTCACAAGGTCCTTTACGCCTGAAGGTACCACGTTCATCTGCACAAACAAACAATAGTACCCAAGTATAAACACCATGGGACCACGCAGCCGTCATACCGCTCAGGAAGGAGACGCGTTCTGTCTCCTAGAGATGAACGTACTTTGGTGCGAAAAGTGCAAATCAATCCCAGAACAACAGCAAATATAATATATATCTCTCCAGGTGGCAGCCTACTCTGGTCAGAGGAACCTGAAGGATCTGGTTCAGTTTATAATATAGTATATATCTCTCCAGGTGGTAGCCTACTCTGGTCAGAAGAACCTGAAGGATCTGGTTCAGTTTATAATATAGTATATCTCTCTCCAGGTGGTAGCCTACTCTGGTCAGAGGAACCTGAAGGATCTGGTTCAGTTTATAATATAATATATATCTCTCCAGGTGGTAGCCTACTCTGGTCAGAGGAACCTGAAGGATCTGGTTCAGTTTCTGGAGAAAGAGATGGAAAGAGCCAAGATGGACAGGGCCCAGGTATGTCACCTTTAACCCCTGACCTCTCCTCTAACCCCTCACCTCTCACTCGCCCCTAACCTGTAACCTTCATGTGGAGAAAGAGATGGAAAAAGTCACCTTTCCTGACCTCTAACCCCTGATCTCTCCTAACCCGTGACCTCTCCTAACCCCTGACCCATCTCCTGACCCCTAACCTCTCACCTCTGAGAGGTCTGTCTCTTAAAGAGGACATGTCTCTGTTTTACTGTGTCTCTGTCTCTTAAAGAGGACATGTCTCTGTTTTACTGTGTCTCTGTCTCTTAAAGAGGACATGTCTCTGTTTTACTGTGTCTCTGTCTCTTAAAGAGGACATGTCTCGGTTTTACTGTGTCTCTGTCTCTTAAAGAGGACATGTGTCTGTTTTACTGTGTCTCTGTCTCTTAAAGAGGACATGTGTCTGTTTTACTGTGTCTCTGTCTGTTAAAGAATACTTGTCTGTTTTTAATACTGTCTATCTCTCTCTCTCCCTCCCTCTCTTTCTGTCTCTCTGTCTCTCTCTCTCTCTCTCTCTCTCTCTCTCTCTCTCTCTCTCTCTCTGTCTCTCTGTCTCTCTGTCTCTCTCTCTCTCTGTCTCTAGGAGGAGGAGGATCGGAGGAAGTACATTGAGGCTCAGAAAGCTATTGAGGCCAAGGAAGCAAAAGAAGCCAAAGAGTCTAAACAGGAACTGTAGTGTGTTTACCTGTAGTATAAAACCTGTAGTTATAGTAGCTGTAACCTAGTAGTATAAAACCTGTAGTTATAGTAGCTGTAACCTAGTAGTATAAAACCTGTAGTTATAGTAGCTGTAACCTAGTAGTATAAAACCTGTAGTTATAGTAGCTGTAACCTAGTAGTATAAAACCTGTAGTTATAGTAGCTGTAACCTAGTAGTATATAACCTGTAGTTATAGTAGCTGTAACCTAGTAGTATATAACCTGTAGTTATAGTAGCTGTAACCTAGTAGTATATAACCTGTAGTTATAGTAGCTGTAACCTAGTAGTATATAACCTGTAGTTATAGTAGCTGTAACCTAGTAGTATATAACCTGTAGTTATAGTAGCTGTAACCTAGTAGTATAAAACCTGTAGTTATAGTAGCTGTAACCTAGTAGTATATAACCTGTAGTTATAGTAGCTGTAACCTAGTAGTATAAAATCTGTAGTTATAGTAGCTGTAACCTAGTAGTATAACACCTGTAGTTATAGTAGCTGTAACCTAGTAGTATAAAACCTGTAGTTATAGTAGCTGTAACCTAGTAGTATAAAACCTGTAGTTATAGTAGCTGTAACCTAGTAGTATAAAACCTGTAGTTATAGTAGCTGTAACCTAGTAGTATAAAACCTGTAGTTATAGTAGCTGTAACCTAGTAGTATAAAACCTGTAGTTATAGTAGCTGTAACCTAGTAGTATAAAACCTGTAGTTATAGTAGCTGTAACCTAGTAGTATATAACCTGTAGTTATAGTAGCTGTAACCTAGTAGTATATAACCTGTAGTTATAGTAGCTGTAACCTAGTAGTATATAACCTGTAGTTATAGTAGCTGTAACCTAGTAGTATATAACCTGTAGTTATAGTAGCTGTAACCTAGTAGTATATAACCTGTAGTTATAGTAGCTGTAACCTAGTAGTATAAAACCTGTAGTTATAGTAGCTGTAACCTAGTAGTATATAACCTGTAGTTATAGTAGCTGTAACCTAGTAGTATATAACCTGTAGTTATAGTAGCTGTAACCTAGTAGTATATAACCTGTAGTTATAGTAGCTGTAACCTAGTAGTATAACACCTGTAGTTATAGTAGCTGTAACCTAGTAGTATATAACCTGTAGTTATAGTAGCTGTAACCTAGTAGTATATAACCTGTAGTTATAGTAGCTGTAACCTAGTAGTATATAACCTGTAGTTATAGTAGCTGTAACCTAGTAGTATATAACCTGTAGTTATAGTAGCTGTAACCTAGTAGTATAAAACCTGTAGTTATAGTAGCTGTAACCTAGTAGTATATAACCTGTAGTTATAGTAGCTGTAACCTAGTAGTATATAACCTGTAGTTATAGTAGCTGTAACCTAGTAGTATATAACCTGTAGTTATAGTAGCTGTAACCTAGTAGTATATAACCTGTAGTTATAGTAGCTGTAACCTAGTAGTATATAACCTGTAGTTATAGTAGCTGTAACCTAGTAGTATATAACCTGTAGTTATAGTAGCTGTAACCTAGTAGTATATAACCTGTAGTTATAGTAGCTGTAACCTTGTAGTATATAACCTGTAGTTATTGTAGCTGTAACCTAGTAGTATATAACCTGTAGTTATAGTAGCTGTAACCTAGTAGTATATAACCTGTAGTTATAGTAGCTGTAACCTAGTAGTATAAAACCTGTAGTTATTGTAGCTGTAACCTAGTAGTATATAACCTGTAGTTATAGTAGCTGTAACCTAGTAGTATATAACCTGTAGTTATTGTAGCTGTAACCTAGTAGTATATAACCTGTAGTTATAGTAGCTGTAACCTAGTAGTATATAACCTGTAGTTATAGTAGCTGTAACCTAGTAGTATATAACCTGTAGTTATTGTAGCTGTAACCTAGTAGTATATAACCTGTAGTTATAGTAGCTGTAACCTAGTAGTATATAACCTGTAGTTATAGTAGCTGTAACCTAGTAGTATATAACCTGTAGTTATAGTAGCTGTAACCTAGTAGTATAAAACCTGTAGTTATAGTAGCTGTAACCTAGTAGTATATAACCTGTAGTTATAGTAGCTGTAACCTAGTAGTATATAACCTGTAGTTATAGTAGCTGTAACCTAGTAGTA
>NC_092087.1:117877869-117895369 GCF_045679555.1 Salvelinus alpinus | reverse complement strand
TGTGGCCCGCTGGCTGCCTGGAGGATGAACGGGAGGGATTAACGACGAGGGAGAGGAGAGGGGAGAGGGATAGAGAGAGGATGGGTAAGGACCAGGACCTGCTCCAGGCGGTGAAGACCGAGGATCTTCTGACGGCGCAGCGACTTCTCCAGCGACCCAGGCCCGGGAAAACCAGTCAGTACCCCCTCTCTCTATCCCACACACTGGAGACACACACTGGCATGCACACAAACACAAATCCGATGTGATGTCGATAAACACGCGCTTGCACATGTGTGTTAAAAGAGAGAGACGATGAGGAAGATGAGGAGGATAATGAGAGATTTGATGAGGATAATGAGGAAGATTAGGAAGATGATGATGAGGAAAATGAGGGAATTGATGATGATGATGATGAGGAAGATGAGGGAATTGATGATGGTGATGAGGGAGATGAGGGAGATGAGGGAATTGATGATGATGACGAGGGAGTTGAGGGAATTGATGATGAGGAAGATGAGGGAATTGATGATGATGAGGAAGATGAGGGAATTGATGATGGTGATGAGGGAGTTGAAGGAATTGATGATGATGATGATGAGGAAGATGAGGGAATTGATGATGGTGATGAGGGAGATGAGGGAATTGATGATGATGACGAGGGAGTTGAGGGAATTGATGATGAGGAAGATGAGGGAATTGATGATGATGAGGAAGATGAGGGAATTGATGATGGTGATGAGGGAGTTGAAGGAATTGATGATGATGATGAGGGAGATGAGGGATTTGATGATGAGGAAGATGAGGGAATTGATGATGAGGATGATGATGAGGGAGATGAGGGAATTGATGATGATGATGAGGAAGATGAGGGAATTGATGATGGTGATGAGGGAGATGAGGGAATTGATGATGAGGAAGATGAGGGAATTGATGATGATGATGAGGGAGATGAGGGAATTGATGATGAGGGAGATGAGGGAATTGATGATGATGAGGAAGATGAGGGAATTGATGATGAGGAGGATGATGAGGATGATGATGATGAGGAAGATGAGGAGGATGATGAGGATGATGATGAGGGAGATCAAATCAAATCAAATTGTATTTGTCACAGGCGCCGAATACAACAGGTGTAGTAGACCTCACAGTGAAATGCTGAATACAACAGGTGTAGTAGACCTCACAGTGAAATGCTGAATACAACAGGTGTAGTAGACCTCACAGTGAAATGCTGAATACAACAGGTGTAGTAGACCTCACAGTGAAATGCTGAATACAACAGGTGTAGTAGACCTCACAGTGAAATGCTGAATACAACAGGTGTAGTAGACCTTACAGTGAAATGCTGAATACAACAGATGTAGACCTCACAGTGAAATGCTGAATACAACAGGTGTAGTAGACCTCACAGTGAAATGCTGAATACAACAGGTGTAGTAGACCTCACAGTGAAATGCTGAATACAACAGGTGTAGTAGACCTCACAGTGAAATGCTGAATACAACAGGTGTAGTAGACCTCACAGTTAAATGCTGAATACAACAGGTGTAGTAGACCTCACAGTGAAATGCTGAATACAACAGGTGTAGTAGACCTTACAGTGAAATGCTGAATACAACAGGTGTAGTAGACCTCACAGTGAAATGCTGAATACAACAGGTGTAGTAGATCTTACAGTGAAACGCTGAATACAACAGGTGTAGTAGACCTCACAGTGAAATGCTGAATACAACAGGTGTAGTAGACCTCACAGTGAAATGCTGAATACAACAGGTGTAGTAGACCTCACAGTGAAATGCTGAATACAACAGGTGTAGTAGACCTTACAGTGAAATGCTGAATACAACAGGTGTAGGTAGACCTTACAGTGAAATGCTGAATACAACAGGTGTAGTAGACCTTACAGTGAAATGCTGAATACAACAGGTGTAGGTAGACCTTACAGTGAAATGCTGAAAACAACAGATGTAGTAGACCTCACAGTGAAATGCTGAATACAACAGGTGTAGTAGACCTTACAGTGAAATGCTGAATACAACAGGTGTAGTAGACCTTACAGTGAAATGCTGAATACAACAGGTGTAGTAGACCTTACAGTGAAATGCTGAATACAACAGGTGTAGTAGACCTCACAGTGAAATGCTGAATACAACAGGTGTAGTAGACCTCACAGTGAAATGCTGAATACAACAGGTGTAGTAGACCTTACAGTGAAATGCTGAATACAACAGGTGTAGTAGACCTTACAGTGAAATGCTGAATACAACAGGTGTAGTAGACCTTACAGTGAAATGCTGAATACAACAGGTGAAGTAGACCTTACAATGAAATGCTGAATACAACAGGTGTAGTAGTCCTCTGTTATAGACCTAATATAGACCTAATGCTGTTATAGACCTAATATAGACCTAATGCTGTTATAGACCTAATATAGATCTAATACTGTTATAGACCTAATATAGACCTAATACTGTTATAGACCTAATACTGTTATAGACCTAATGCTGTTATAGACCTAATATAGACCTAATGTGTTTATAGACCTAATATAGACCTACTGCTGTTAAAGACCTGTTATAGACCTAATGCTGTTATAGACCTAATGCTGTTATAGACTTACTATAGACCTAATGCTGTTATAGACCTAATACTGTTATAGAGCTAATACTGTTATAGACCTAATGCTGTTATAGACCTAATACTGTTATAGAGCTAATACTGTTATAGACCTAATGCTGTTATAGACCTAATACTGTTATAGACCTAATACTGTTATAGACTTAATGTAGACCTAATGCTGTTATAGACCTAATATAGACATAATGCTGTTATAGACCTAATGCTGTTATAGACCTAATGCTGTTATAGACCTAATACTGTTATAGACCTAATGTTGTTATACACCTAATACTGTTATAGACCTAATGCTGTTATAGGCCTAATACTGTTATATACTTAATGCTGTTATAGACCTAATGCTGTTATAGACCTAATATAGACCTAATGCTGTTATAGACCTAATATAGACCTAATGCTGTTATAGACCTAATATAGACCTAATGCTCTTATAGACCTAATGTTGTTATAGACCTAATACTGTTATAGACCTAATGATGTTATAGACCTAATATAGACCAAATGCTGTTATAGACCTAATATTGACTTAATGCTGTTATAGACCTAATATAGACCAAATGCTGTTATAGACCTAATATAGAACTAATACTGTTATAGACCTAATACTGTTATAGACCTAATACTGTTATAGACCTAATGCTGTTATAGACCTAATGCTGTTATAGACCTAATGCTGTTATAGACCTAATGCTGTTATAGACCTAATACTGTTATAGACCTAATACTGTTATAGACCTAATGCTGTTATAGACCTAATACTGTTATAGACCTAATACTGTTATAGACCTAATATTGTTATAGACCTAATATTGTTATAGACCTAATGTTGTTATAGACCTAATACTGTTATAGACCTAATATTGTTATAGACCTAATATTGACCTAATGCTGTTATAGACCTAATGCTGTTATAGACCTAATACTGTTATAGACCTAATACTGTTATAGACCTAATGCTGTTATAGACCTAATACTGTTATAGACCTAATACTGTTATAGACCTAATGCTGTTATAGACCTAATACTGTTATAGACCTAATACTGTTATAGACCTAATACTGTTATAGACCTAATACTGTTATAGACCTATTACTGTTATAGACCTAATGCTGTTATAGACCTAATGCTGTTATAGACCTAATGCTGTTATAGACCTAATGCTGTTATAGACCTAATACTGTTATAGACCTAATACTGTTATAGACCTAATACTGTTATAGACCTATTACTGTTATAGACCTAATGCTGTTATAGACCTAATGCTGTTATAGACCTAATACTGTTATAGACCTAATACTGTTATAGACCTAATGCTGTTATAGACCTAATACTGTTATAGACCTATTACTGTTATAGACCTAATGCTGTTATAGACCTAATGCTGTTATAGACCTAATACTGTTATAGACCTAATACTGTTATAGACCTAATGCTGTTATAGACCTAATATTGTTATAGACCTAATATTGTTATAGACCTAATATAGACCTAATGCTGTTATAGACCTAATATAGACCTAATGTTGTTATAGACCTAATATAGACCTAATGCTGTTATAGACCTAATATAGACCTAATGCTGTTATAGACCTAATATAGACCTAATGTGGTTATAGACCTAATATAGACCTAATGCTGTTATAGACCTAATATAGACCCTAATGCTGTTATAGACCTAATATAGACCTAATGCTGTTATAGACCTAATATAGACCTAATGCTGTTATAGACCTAATATAGACCTAATGCTGTTATAGACCTAATATAGATCTAATACTGTTATAGACCTAATATAGACCTAATACTGTTATAGACCTAATACTGTTATAGACCTAATGCTGTTATAGACCTAATATAGACCTAATGTGTTTATAGACCTAATATAGACCTACTGCTGTTAAAGACCTGATATTGACCTAATGCTGTTATAGACCTAATATAGACCTAATGCTGTTATAGACCTAATGCTGTTATAGACCTAATGCTGTTATAGACTTACTATAGACCTAATGCTGTTATAGACCTAATACTGTTATAGAGCTAATACTGTTATAGACCTAATGCTGTTATAGACCTAATACTGTTATAGAGCTAATACTGTTATAGACCTAATGCTGTTATAGACCTAATACTGTTATAGACCTAATACTGTTATAGACTTAATGTAGACCTAATGCTGTTATAGACCTAATATAGACATAATGCTGTTATAGACCTAATGCTGTTATAGACCTAATGCTGTTATAGACCTAATACTGTTATAGACCTAATGTTGTTGTAGACCTAATACTGTTATAGACCTAATGCTGTTATAGGCCTAATACTGTTATATACTTAATGCTGTTATAGACCTAATGCTGTTATAGACCTAATATAGACCTAATGCTGTTATAGACCTAATATAGACCTAATGCTGTTATAGACCTAATATAGACCTAATGCTCTTATAGACCTAATGTTGTTATAGACCTAATACTGTTATAGACCTAATGATGTTATAGACCTAATATAGACCAAATGCTGTTATAGACCTAATATTGACTTAATGCTGTTATAGACCTAATATAGACCAAATGCTGTTATAGACCTAATATAGACCTAATACTGTTATAGACCTAATACTGTTATAGACCTAATACTGTTATAGACCTAATGCTGTTATAGACCTAATGCTGTTATAGACCTAATGCTGTTATAGACCTAATGCTGTTATAGACCTAATACTGTTATAGACCTAATACTGTTATAGACCTAATGCTGTTATAGACCTAATACTGTTATAGACCTAATACTGTTATAGACCTAATATTGTTATAGACCTAATATTGTTATAGACCTAATGTTGTTATAGACCTAATACTGTTATAGACCTAATATTGTTATAGACCTAATATTGACCTAATGCTGTTATAGACCTAATGCTGTTATAGACCTAATACTGTTATAGACCTAATACTGTTATAGACCTAATGCTGTTATAGACCTAATACTGTTATAGACCTAATACTGTTATAGACCTAATGCTGTTATAGACCTAATACTGTTATAGACCTAATACTGTTATAGACCTAATACTGTTATAGACCTAATACTGTTATAGACCTTTTACTGTTATAGACCTAATGCTGTTATAGACCTAATGCTGTTATAGACCTAATGCTGTTATAGACCTAATACTGTTATAGACCTAATACTGTTATAGACCTAATACTGTTATAGACCTATTACTGTTATATACCTAATGCTGTTATAGACCTAATGCTGTTATTTACCTAATACTGTTATAGACCTAATACTGTTATAGACCTAATGCTGTTATAGACCTAATACTGTTATAGACCTATTACTGTTATAGACCTAATGCTGTTATAGACCTAATGCTGTTATAGACCTAATACTGTTATAGACCTAATACTGTTATAGACCTAATGCTGTTATAGACCTAATATAGACCTAATGTTGTTATAGACCTAATATAGACCTAATGCTGTTATAGACCTAATATAGACCTAATGCTGTTATAGACCTAATATAGACCTAATGTGGTTATAGACCTAATATAGACCTAATGCTGTTATAGACCTAATATAGACCTAATGCTGTTATAGACCTAATGCTGTTATAGACTTAATGATGTTATAGACCTAATGCTGTTATAGACCTAATATAGACCTAATGCTGTTTTAGACCTAATACTGTTATAGACCTAATACTGTTATAGACCTAATGCTGTTATAGACCTAATATAGACCTAATGCTGTTATAGACCTAATACTGTTATAGACCTAATACTGTTATAGACCTAATGCTGTTATAGACCTAATATAGAGCTAATGTGTTTATAGACCTAATGCTGTTATAGACCTAATACTGTTATAGACCTAATACTGTTGTAGACCTAATATAGAACTAATGCTGTTATAGACCTAATATTGACCTAATGCTGTTATAGACCTAATATAGACCTAATGCTGTTATAGACCTAATATAGACCTAATGCTGTTATAGACCTAATATAGACCTAATGCTGTTATAGACCTAATATAGACCTAATGCTGTTATAGACCTAATGCTGTTATAGACCTAATATTGACCTAATGCTGTTATAGACCTAATATAGACCTAATGCTGTTATAGACCTAATATAGATCTAATGCTGTTATAGACCTAATGCTGTTATATACCTAATGCTGTTATAGACCTAATACTGTTATAGACCTAATGCTGTTATAGACCCACTATAGACCTAATGCTGTTTTAGACCTACTATAGACCTAATGCTGTTATAGACCAAATGCTGTTATAGACCTAATGCTGTTATAGACCTAATACTGTTATAGACCTAATACTGTTATAGACCTAATGCTGTTATAGACCTAATACTGTTATAGACCTAATACTTTTATAGACTTAATGTAGACCTAATGCTGTTATAGACCTAATATAGACCTAATGCTGTTATAGACCTAATGCTGTTATAGACTTAATGATGTTATAGACCTAATGCTGTTATAGACCTAATATAGACCTAATGCTGTTTTAGACCTAATACTGTTATAGACCTAATACTGTTATAGACCTAATGCTGTTATAGACCTAATATAGACCTAATGCTGTTATAGACCTAATACTGTTATAGACCTAATACTGTTATAGACCTAATGCTGTTATAGACCTAATATAGAGCTAATGTGTTTATAGACCTAATGCTGTTATAGACCTAATACTGTTATAGACCTAATACTGTTGTAGACCTAATATAGAACTAATGCTGTTGTAGACCTAATATTGACCTAATGCTGTTATAGACCTAATATAGACCTAATGCTGTTATAGACCTAATATAGACCTTATGCTGTTATAGACCTAATATAGACCTAATGCTGTTATAGACCTAATATAGACCTAATGCTGTTATAGACCTAATGCTGTTATAGACCTAATATAGACCTAATGCTGTTATAGACCTAATATAGATCTAATGCTGTTATCGACCTAATGCTGTTATATACCTAATGCTGTTATAGACCTAATACTGTTATAGACCTAATGCTGTTATAGACCCACTATAGACCTAATGCTGTTTTAGACCTACTATAGACCTAATGCTGTTATAGACCAAATGCTGTTATAGACCTAATGCTGTTATAGACCTAATACTGTTATAGACCTAATACTTTTATAGACTTAATGTAGACCTAATGCTGTTATAGACCTAATATAGACCTAATGCTGTTTTAGACCTACTATAGACCTAATGCTGTTATAGACCAAATGCTGTTATAGACCTAATACTGTTATAGACCTAATACTGTTATAGACCTAATGCTGTTATAGACCTAATACTGTTATAGACCTAATACTGTTATAGACCTAATGCTGTTATAGACCTAATACTGTTATAGACCTAATACTGTTATAGACCTAATACTGTTATAGACCTAATATTGAACTAATACTGTTATAGACCTAATGCTGTTATAGACCTAATGCTGTTATAGACCTAATATTGTTATAGACCTAATGTTGTTGTAGACCTAATATTGACCTAATGCTGTTATAGACCTTATATTGAACTAATGCTGTTATAGACCTAATAGTGTTATAGATCTTGTACTGTTATAGACCTAATACTGTTATAGACCTAATATTGAACTAATACTGTTATAGACCTAATATAGACCTAATGTTGTTATAGACCTAATGCTGTTATATACCTGATGCTGTTATATACCTGATGCTGTTATATACCTGATGCTGTTATAGACCCTAATGCTGTTATAGACCAAATATAGACCTAATGCTGTTATAGACCTAATATTGTTATAGACCTAATGCTGTTATATACCTGATACTGTTTTAGACCCAATGCTGTTATAGACCTAATGCTGTTATATACCTGATACTGTTATAGACCCAATGCTGTTATAGACCTAATATTGTTATAGACCTAATGCTGTTATATACCTGATACTGTTATAGACCCAATGCTGTTTTAGACCTAATAGTGTTATAGATCTTGTACTGTTATAGACCTAATACTGTTATAGACCTAATATTGAACTAATACTGTTATAGACCTAATATAGACCTAATGATGTTATAGACCTAATATAGACCTAATGTTGTTATAGACCTAATATAGACCTAACGCTGTTGTAGACCTAATATAGACCTAATGTTGTTATAGACCTAATATAGACCTAACGCTGTTATACACCTAATATAGACCTAATGCTGTTATAGACCTAATGCTGTTATAGACTTAATGATGTTATAGACCTAATGCTGTTATAGACCTAATATAGACCTAATGCTGTTATAGACCTAATGCTGTTATAGACCTAATACTGTTATAGACCTAATGCTGTTATAGACCTAATACTGTTATAGACCTAATACTGTTATAGACCTAATGTTGTTATAGACCTAATGCTGTTATAGACCTAATACTGTTATAGACCTAATATTGTTTTAGACCTAATGCTGTTATAGACCTAATATTGACCTGATTCTGTTATAGACCTAATGCTGTTATAGACCTAATACTGTTATAGACCTAATACTGTTATAGACCTAATGCTGTTATAGACCTAATACTGTTATAGACCTAATACTGTTATAGACCTAATACTGTTATAGACCTAATATAGAGCTTATGTGTTTATAGACCTAATGCTGTTATATACCTAATACTGTTATAGACCTAATACTGTTGTAGACCTAATATAGACCTAATGCTGTTATAGACCTAATATTGACCTAATGCTGTTATAGACCTAATATAGACCTAATGCTGTTATAGACCTAATATAGACCTAATGCTGTTATAGACCTAATATAGACCTAATGCTGTTATAGACCTAATATATATCTAATACTGTTATAGACCTAATACTGTTGTAGACCTAATATAGACCTAATGCTGTTATAGACCTAATATTGACCTAATGCTGTTATATATCTAATATAGACCTAATGCTGTTATAGACCTAATATTGACCTAATGCTGTTATAGACCTAATATAGACCTAATGCTGTTATAGACCTAATATAACAGCATATAGATCTAATGCTGTTATAGACCTAATGCTGTTATAGACCTAATGCTGTTATAGACCTAATACTGTTATAGACCAAATGCTGTTATAGACCCACTATAGACCTAATGCTGTTTTAGACCTACTATAGACCTAATGCTGTTATAGACCAAATGCTGTTATAGACCTAATGCTGTTATAGACCTAATACTGTTATAGACCTAATACTGTTATAGACCTAATGTTGTTATAGACCTAATGCTGTTATATACCTGATGCTGTTATATACCTGATGCTGTTATATACCTGATGCTGTTATAGACCCTAATGCTGTTATAGACCTAATATAGACCTAATGCTGTTATAGACCTAATATTGTTATAGACCTAATGCTGTTATATACCTGATACTGTTTTAGACCCAATGCTGTTATAGACCTAATGCTGTTATATACCTGATACTGTTATAGACCCAATGCTGTTATAGACCTAATATTGTTATAGACCTAATGCTGTTATATACCTGATACTGTTATAGACCCAATGCTGTTTTAGACCTAATAGTGTTATAGATCTTGTACTGTTATAGACCTAATACTGTTATAGACCTAATATTGAACTAATACTGTTATAGACCTAATATAGACCTAATGATGTTATAGACCTAATATAGACCTAATGTTGTTATAGACCTAATATAGACCTAACGCTGTTGTAGACCTAATATAGACCTAATGTTGTTATAGACCTAATATAGACCTAACGCTGTTATACACCTAATATAGACCTAATGCTGTTATAGACCTAATGCTGTTATAGACTTAATGATGTTATAGACCTAATGCTGTTATAGACCTAATATAGACCTAATGCTGTTATAGACCTAATGCTGTTATAGACCTAATACTGTTATAGACCTAATGCTGTTATAGACCTAATACTGTTATAGACCTAATACTGTTATAGACCTAATGTTGTTATAGACCTAATGCTGTTATAGACCTAATACTGTTATAGACCTAATATTGTTTTAGACCTAATGCTGTTATAGACCTAATATTGACCTGATTCTGTTATAGACCTAATGCTGTTATAGACCTAATACTGTTATAGACCTAATACTGTTATAGACCTAATGCTGTTATAGACCTAATACTGTTATAGACCTAATACTGTTATAGACCTAATACTGTTATAGACCTAATATAGAGCTTATGTGTTTATAGACCTAATGCTGTTATATACCTAATACTGTTATAGACCTAATACTGTTGTAGACCTAATATAGACCTAATGCTGTTATAGACCTAATATTGACCTAATGCTGTTATAGACCTAATATAGACCTAATGCTGTTATAGACCTAATATAGACCTAATGCTGTTATAGACCTAATATAGACCTAATGCTGTTATAGACCTAATATATATCTAATACTGTTATAGACCTAATACTGTTGTAGACCTAATATAGACCTAATGCTGTTATAGACCTAATATAGACCTAATGCTGTTATAGACCTAATATAACAGCATATAGATCTAATGCTGTTATAGACCTAATGCTGTTATAGACCTAATGCTGTTATAGACCTAATACTGTTATAGACCAAATGCTGTTATAGACCCACTATAGACCTAATGCTGTTTTAGACCTACTATAGACCTAATGCTGTTATAGACCAAATGCTGTTATAGACCTAATGCTGTTATAGACCTAATACTGTTATAGACCTAATACTGTTATAGACCTAATGCTGTTATAGACTTAATACTGTTATAGACCTAATACTTTTATAGACTTAATGTAGACCTAATGCTGTTATAGACCTAATATAGACCTAATGCTGTTTTAGACCTAATGCTGTTATAGATCAAATGCTGTTATAGACCTAATACTGTTATAGACCTAATACTGTTATAGACCTAATGCTGTTATAGACCTAATACTGTTGTAGACCTAATATTGAACTAATACTGTTATAGACCTAATATAGACCTAATGTTGTTATAGACCTAATGCTGTTATATACCTGATGCTGTTATATACCTGATGCTGTTATAAACCCTAATGCTGTTATAGACCTAATATAGACCTAATGCTGTTATAGACCTAATGCTGTTATATAACTGATACTGTTATAGACCCAATGCTGTTATAGACCTAATATTGTTATAGACCTAATGCTGTTATATACCTGATACTGTTATAGACCCAATGCTGTTATAGACCTAATGCTGTTATATACCTGATACTGTTTTAGACCCAATGCTGTTATAGACCTAATGCTGTTATATACCTGATACTGTTATAGACCCAATGCTGTTATAGACCTAATATTGTTATAGACCTAATGCTGTTATATACCTGATACTGTTATAGACCCTAATGCTGTTATAGACCTAATATAGACCTAATGCTGTTATAGACCTAATATAGACCTAATGTTGTTATAGACCTAATATAGACCTAATGTTGTTATAGACCTAATATAGACCTAATGCTGTTATAGACCTAATGCTGTTATAGACTTAATGATGTTATAGACCTAATGCTGTTATAGACCTAATATAGACCTAATGCTGTTATAGACCTAATGCTGTTATAGACCTAATACTGTTATAGACCTAATACTGTTATAGACCTAATGTTGTTATAGACCTAATGCTGTTATAGACCTAATACTGTTATAGACCTAATATTGTTTTAGACCTAATGCTGTTATAGACCTAATATTGACCTGATTCTGTTATAGACCTAATGCTGTTATAGACCTAATACTGTTATAGACCTAATATTGTTTTAGACCTAATGCTGTTATAGACCTAATATAGATCTAATACTGTTATAGACCTAATATTGACCTGATTCTGTTATAGACCTAATGCTGTTATAGACCTAATACTGTTATAGACCTAATGCTGTTATAGACCTAATGCTGTTATAGACCTAATGCTGTTATATACCTGATACTGTTATAGACCCAATGCTGTTATAGACCTAATATTGTTATAGACCTAATGCTGTTATATACCTGATACTGTTATAGACCCAATGCTGTTTTAGACCTAATAGTGTTATAGATCTTGTACTGTTATAGACCTAATACTGTTATAGACCTAATATTGAACTAATACTGTTATAGACCTAATATAGACCTAATGATGTTATAGACCTAATATAGACCTAATGTTGTTATAGACCTAATATAGACCTAACGCTGTTGTAGACCTAATATAGACCTAATGTTGTTATAGACCTAATATAGACCTAACGCTGTTATACACCTAATATAGACCTAATGCTGTTATAGACCTAATGCTGTTATAGACTTAATGATGTTATAGACCTAATGCTGTTATAGACCTAATATAGACCTAATGCTGTTATAGACCTAATGCTGTTATAGACCTAATACTGTTATAGACCTAATGCTGTTATAGACCTAATACTGTTATAGACCTAATACTGTTATAGACCTAATGTTGTTATAGACCTAATGCTGTTATAGACCTAATACTGTTATAGACCTAATATTGTTTTAGACCTAATGCTGTTATAGACCTAATATTGACCTGATTCTGTTATAGACCTAATGCTGTTATAGACCTAATACTGTTATAGACCTAATACTGTTATAGACCTAATGCTGTTATAGACCTAATACTGTTATAGACCTAATACTGTTATAGACCTAATACTGTTATAGACCTAATATAGAGCTTATGTGTTTATAGACCTAATGCTGTTATATACCTAATACTGTTATAGACCTAATACTGTTGTAGACCTAATATAGACCTAATGCTGTTATAGACCTAATATTGACCTAATGCTGTTATAGACCTAATATAGACCTAATGCTGTTATAGACCTAATATAGACCTAATGCTGTTATAGACCTAATATAGACCTAATGCTGTTATAGACCTAATATATATCTAATACTGTTATAGACCTAATACTGTTGTAGACCTAATATAGACCTAATGCTGTTATAGACCTACTATTGACCTAATGCTGTTATATATCTAATATAGACCTAATGCTGTTATAGACCTAATATTGACCTAATGCTGTTATAGACCTAATATAGACCTAATGCTGTTATAGACCTAATATAACAGCATATAGATCTAATGCTGTTATAGACCTAATGCTGTTATAGACCTAATGCTGTTATAGACCTAATACTGTTATAGACCAAATGCTGTTATAGACCCACTATAGACCTAATGCTGTTTTAGACCTAATACTGTTATAGACCTAATGCTGTTATAGACTTAATACTGTTATAGACCTAATACTTTTATAGACTTAATGTAGACCTAATGCTGTTATAGACCTAATATAGACCTAATGCTGTTTTAGACCTAATGCTGTTATAGATCAAATGCTGTTATAGACCTAATACTGTTATAGACCTAATACTGTTATAGACCTAATGCTGTTATAGACCTAATACTGTTGTAGACCTAATATTGAACTAATACTGTTATAGACCTAATATAGACCTAATGTTGTTATAGACCTAATGCTGTTATATACCTGATACTGTTATAGACCCAATGCTGTTATAGACCTAATATTGTTATAGACCTAATGCTGTTATATACCTGATACTGTTATAGACCCAATGCTGTTTTAGACCTAATAGTGTTATAGATCTTGTACTGTTATAGACCTAATACTGTTATAGACCTAATATTGAACTAATACTGTTATAGACCTAATATAGACCTAATGATGTTATAGACCTAATATAGACCTAATGTTGTTATAGACCTAATATAGACCTAACGCTGTTGTAGACCTAATATAGACCTAATGTTGTTATAGACCTAATATAGACCTAACGCTGTTATACACCTAATATAGACCTAATGCTGTTATAGACCTAATGCTGTTATAGACTTAATGATGTTATAGACCTAATGCTGTTATAGACCTAATATAGACCTAATGCTGTTATAGACCTAATGCTGTTATAGACCTAATACTGTTATAGACCTAATGCTGTTATAGACCTAATACTGTTATAGACCTAATACTGTTATAGACCTAATGTTGTTATAGACCTAATGCTGTTATAGACCTAATACTGTTATAGACCTAATATTGTTTTAGACCTAATGCTGTTATAGACCTAATATTGACCTGATTCTGTTATAGACCTAATGCTGTTATAGACCTAATACTGTTATAGACCTAATACTGTTATAGACCTAATGCTGTTATAGACCTAATACTGTTATAGACCTAATACTGTTATAGACCTAATACTGTTATAGACCTAATATAGAGCTTATGTGTTTATAGACCTAATGCTGTTATATACCTAATACTGTTATAGACCTAATACTGTTGTAGACCTAATATAGACCTAATGCTGTTATAGACCTAATATTGACCTAATGCTGTTATAGACCTAATATAGACCTAATGCTGTTATAGACCTAATATAGACCTAATGCTGTTATAGACCTAATATAGACCTAATGCTGTTATAGACCTAATATATATCTAATACTGTTATAGACCTAATACTGTTGTAGACCTAATATAGACCTAATGCTGTTATAGACCTAATATTGACCTAATGCTGTTATATATCTAATATAGACCTAATGCTGTTATAGACCTAATATTGACCTAATGCTGTTATAGACCTAATATAGACCTAATGCTGTTATAGACCTAATATAACAGCATATAGATCTAATGCTGTTATAGACCTAATGCTGTTATAGACCTAATGCTGTTATAGACCTAATACTGTTATAGACCAAATGCTGTTATAGACCCACTATAGACCTAATGCTGTTTTAGACCTACTATAGACCTAATGCTGTTATAGACCAAATGCTGTTATAGACCTAATGCTGTTATAGACCTAATACTGTTATAGACCTAATACTGTTATAGACCTAATGCTGTTATAGACTTAATACTGTTATAGACCTAATACTTTTATAGACTTAATGTAGACCTAATGCTGTTATAGACCTAATATAGACCTAATGCTGTTTTAGACCTAATGCTGTTATAGATCAAATGCTGTTATAGACCTAATACTGTTATAGACCTAATACTGTTATAGACCTAATGCTGTTATAGACCTAATACTGTTGTAGACCTAATATTGAACTAATACTGTTATAGACCTAATATAGACCTAATGTTGTTATAGACCTAATGCTGTTATATACCTGATGCTGTTATATACCTGATGCTGTTATAAACCCTAATGCTGTTATAGACCTAATATAGACCTAATGCTGTTATAGACCTAATGCTGTTATATAACTGATACTGTTATAGACCCAATGCTGTTATAGACCTAATATTGTTATAGACCTAATGCTGTTATATACCTGATACTGTTATAGACCCAATGCTGTTATAGACCTAATGCTGTTATATACCTGATACTGTTTTAGACCCAATGCTGTTATAGACCTAATGCTGTTATATACCTGATACTGTTATAGACCCAATGCTGTTATAGACCTAATATTGTTATAGACCTAATGCTGTTATATACCTGATACTGTTATAGACCCTAATGCTGTTATAGACCTAATATAGACCTAATGCTGTTATAGACCTAATATAGACCTAATGTTGTTATAGACCTAATATAGACCTAATGTTGTTATAGACCTAATATAGACCTAACGCTGTTGTAGACCTAATATAGACCTAATGTTGTTATAGACCTAATATAGACCTATCGCGGTTATACACCTAATATAGACCTAATGCTGTTATAGACCTAATGCTGTTATAGACTTAATGATGTTATAGACCTAATGCTGTTATAGACCTAATATAGACCTAATGCTGTTATAGACCTAATGCTGTTATAGACCTAATACTGTTATAGACCTAATACTGTTATAGACCTAATGTTGTTATAGACCTAATGCTGTTATAGACCTAATACTGTTATAGACCTAATATTGTTTTAGACCTAATGCTGTTATAGACCTAATATTGACCTGATTCTGTTATAGACCTAATGCTGTTATAGACCTAATACTGTTATAGACCTAATATTGTTTTAGACCTAATGCTGTTATAGACCTAATATAGATCTAATACTGTTATAGACCTAATATTGACCTGATTCTGTTATAGACCTAATGCTGTTATAGACCTAATACTGTTATAGACCTAATGCTGTTATAGACCTAATGCTGTTATAGACCTAATGCTGTTATAGACCTATTACTGTTATAGACCTAATACTGTTATAGACCTAATGCTGTTATTAGGGTTAGGGTTAGGGTTAAGATTAGGGTTAGGGTTAAGGTTAGGGTTAAGGTTAAGGTTAGGGTTAAGGTTAGGGTTAGGGTTAAGGTTAGGGTTAAGGTTAGGGTTAAGGTTAAGGTTAGGGTTAAGGTTAGGGTTAGGGTTAGGGTTAGGGTTAAGGTTAAGGTTAGGGTTAAGGTTAGGGTTAGGGTTAGGGTTAAGGTTAGGGTTAAGGTTAAGGTTAAGGTTAGGGTTAAGGTTAGGGTTAAGGTTAAGGTTCGGGTTAAGGTTAAGGTTAGGGTTAGGGTTAAGGTTAAGGTTAAGGTTAGGGTTAGGGTTAAGGTTAAGGTTCGGGTTAAGGTTAAGGTTAGGGTTAAGGTTAGGGTTAGGGTTAGGGTTAAGGTTAAGGTTAAGGTTAAGGTTAAGGTTAGGGTTAAGGTTAGGGTTAAGGTTAAGGTTCGGGTTAAGGTTAAGGTTAGGGTTAGGGTTAAGGTTAGGGTTAAGGTTAAGGTTAAGGTTGCTAGACCTTAGGGTTAGGGTTAATGTATGTAACCCTACCAAGAGTAACCTTCTGTCTTATGTAACCCTA
>NC_092087.1:117813212-117877769 GCF_045679555.1 Salvelinus alpinus | reverse complement strand
CTGTTATTGTTATTAGTATTATTATTGTTGTTTATCATTCCAAATAGTAATGGTATGGGTGGTAATGGTAATGATAGCAGTTTAATGATGGTGGTGGTGGTAGTGGTGCGTTACACCATACATTACATTCGACTATTGACTGTTACCATTTTATTGTTACTATTTTTATATTTAATTTTGTATTATTATTTACTGCCATTCTATATTATTGTTTGTCATTGTTTTAATTGTATTACAATGTATATTGTATACATTGTTGCTTTGGCAATATTGACACAATGTTTTTCATGCCAATAAAGCAGCTTGAATTTGAATTTGAATTTGAGAGAGAGAGACAGAGACAGAGACAGAGACAGAGAGAGAGAGAGAGAGAGAGAGAGAGAGAGAGAGAGACAGAGACAGAGAGAGAGAGAGAGAGAGAGAGAGAGAGAGAGAGAGAGAGAGAGAGAGAGAGAGAGAGAGAGAGAGAGAGAGACAGAGAGAGAGAGAGAGAGAGAGAGCGTGTGTAGAGTTTGTGTGAGATCACAGTTACATTTCCAATAGTTCATCTGGTTGTTACAGTTCTGCAGCTGGAGAGACGGTGGTGTCATTGTTAGGATAGAAGGTGGTGTCATTGTTAGAATAGAAGGTGGTATCATTGTTAGGATAGAAGGTGGTGTCATTGTTAGGATAGAAGGTGGTATCATTGTTAGGATAGAAGGTGGTATCATTGTTAGGATAGAAGGTGGTGTCATTGTTAGGATAGAAGGTGGTGTCATTGTTAGAATAGAAGGTGGTATCATTGTTAGGATAGAAGGTGGTATCATTGTTAGGATAGAAGGTGGTATCATTGTTAGGATAGAAGGTGGTATCATTGTTAGGATAGAAGGTGGTGTCATTGTTAGGATAGAAGGTGGTATCATTGTTAGGATAGAAGGTGGTATCATTGTTAGGATAGAAGGTGGTGTCATTGTTAGGATAGAATGTGGTATCATTGTTAGGATAGAAGGTGGTGTCATTGTTAGGATAGAAGGTGGTATCATTGTTAGGATAGAAGGTGGTATCATTGTTAGGATAGAAGGTGGTATCATTGTTAGGATAGAAGGTGGTATCATTGTTAGGATAGAAGGTGGTGTCATTGTTAGGATAGAAGGTGGTATCATTGTTAGGATAGAAGGTGGTATCATTGTTAGGATAGAAGGTGGTGTCATTGTTAGGATAGAAGGTGGTGTCATTGTTAGGATAGAAGGTGGTGTCATTGTTAGGATAGAAGGTGGTATCATTGTTAGGATAGAAGGTGGTATCATTGTTAGGATAGAAGGTGGTATCATTGTTAGGATAGAAGGTGGTATCATTGTTAGGATAGAAGGTGGTGTCATTGTTAGGATAGAAGGTGGTGTCATTGTTAGGATAGAAGGTGGTGTCATTGTTAGGATAGAAGGTGGTGTCATTGTTAGGATAGAAGGTGGTGTCATTGTTAGAATAGAAGGTGGTATCATTGTTAGGATAGAAGGTGGTATCATTGTTAGGATAGAAGGTGGTATCATTGTTAGGATAGAAGGTGGTGTCATTGTTAGGATAGAAGGTGGTGTCATTGTTAGGATAGAAGGTGGTGTCATTGTTAGGATAGAAGGTGGTGTCATTGTTAGGATAGAAGGTGGTATCATTGTTAGGATAGAAGGTGGTATCATTGTTAGGATAGAAGGTGGTATCATTGTTAGGATAGAAGGTGGTGTCATTGTTAGGATAGAAGGTGGTGTCATTGTTAGGATAGAAGGTGGTGTCATGGTTAGGATAGAAGGTGGTGTCATTGTTAGGATAGAAGGTGGTGTCATTGTTAGGATAGAAGGTGATATCATTGTTAGGATAGAAGGTCGTGTCATTGTTAGGATAGAATGTGGTGTCATTGTTAGGATAGAAGGTGGTATCATTGTTAGGATAGAAGGTGGTGTCATTGTTAGGATAGAAGGTGGTGTCATTGTTAGGATAGAATGTGGTATCATTGTTAGGATAGAAGGTGGTGTCATTGTTAGGATAGAAGGTGGTGTCATTGTTAGGATAGAAGGTGGTGTCATTGTTAGGATAGAAGGTGGTGTCATTGTTAGGATAGAAGGTGATATCATTGTTAGGATAGAAGGTCGTGTCATTGTTAGGATAGAATGTGGTGTCATTGTTAGGATAGAAGGTGGTATCATTGTTAGGATAGAATGTGGTATCATTGTTAGGATAGAAGGTGGTGTCATTGTTAGGATAGAATGTGGTGTCATTGTTAGGATAGAAGGTGGTGTCATTGTTAGGATAGAATGTGGTATCATTGTTAGAATAGAAGGTGGTGTCATTGTTAGGATAGAAGGTGGTGTCATTGTTAGGATAGAAGGTGGTATCATTGTTAGGATAGAAGGTGGTATCATTGTTAGGATAGAAGGTGGTGTCATTGTTAGGATAGAAGGTCGTGTCATTGTTAGGATAGAAGGTCGTGTCATTGTTAGGATAGAAGGTGGTGTCATTGTTAGGATAGAAGGTGATATCATTGTTAGGATAGAATGTGGTATCATTGTTAGGATAGAAGGTCGTGTCATTGTTAGGATAGAAGGTGGTGTCATTGTTAGGATAGAAGGTGGTATCATTGTTAGGATAGAATGTGGTATCATTGTTAGGATAGAAGGTCGTGTCATTGTTAGGATAGAAGGTGGTGTCATTGTTAGAATAGAAGGTGGTGTCATTGTTAGGATAGAATGTGGTATCATTGTTAGGATAGAAGGTGGTGTCATTGTTAGGATAGAAGGTGGTGTCATTGTTAGGATAGAAGGTGGTATCATTGTTAGGATAGAAGGTGGTATCATTGTTAGGATAGAAGGTCGTGTCATTGTTAGGATAGAAGGTGGTGTCATTGTTAGGATAGAAGGTGGTATCATTGTTAGGATAGAAGGTGGTGTCATTGTTAGGATAGAAGGTTGTGTCATTGTTAGGATAGAAGGTGGTGTCATTGTTAGGATAGAAGGTGGTGTCATTGTTAGGATAGAAGGTGGTATCATTGTTAGGATAGAAGGTGGTATCATTGTTAGGATAGAAGGTGGTGTCATTGTTAGGATAGAAGGTGATATCATTGTTAGGATAGAAGGTGGTGTCATTGTTAGGATAAAAGGTGGTGTCATTGTTAGGATAGAAGGTGGTGTCATTGTTAGGATAGAAGGTGGTATCATTGTTAGGATAGAAGGTGGTATCATTGTTAGGATAGAAGGTGGTGTCATTGTTAGGATAGAAGGTGGTGTCATTGTTAGGATAGAAGGTGGTGTCATTGTTTTATTGTTAGAATAGAAGGTGGTGTCATTGTTAGGATAGAAGGTGGTATCATTGTTAGGATAGAAGGTGGTATCATTGTTAGGATAGAAGGTGGTGTCATTGTTAGGATAGAAGGTGGTATCATTGTTTTATTGTTAGGATAGAAGGTGGTATCATTGTTAGGATAGAAGGTGGTATCATTGTTAGGATAGAAGGTGGTATAATTGTTAAGATAGAAGGTGGTATCATTGGTAGGATAGAAGGTGGTATCATTGGTAGGATAGAAGGTGGTGTCATTGTTAGGATAGAAGGTAGTATCATTGTTAGGATAGAAGGTGGTGTCATTGTTAGGATAGAAGGTGGTGTCATTGTTAGGATAGAAGGTGGTATCATTGTTAGGATAGAAGGTGGTGTCATTGTTAGGATAGAAGGTGGTGTCATTGTTAGGATAGAAGGTGGTGTCATTGTTAGGATAGAAGGTGGTGTCATTGTTAGGATAGAAGGTGGTGTCATTGTTAGGATAGAAGGTGGTATCATTGTTAGGATAGAAGGTGGTGTCATTGTTAGGATAGAAGGTGGTGTCATTGTTAGGATAGAAGGTGGTGTCATTGTTAGGATAGAAGGTGGTATCATTGGTAGGATAGAAGGTGGTATCATTGTTAGGATAGAAGGTGGTGTCATTGTTAGGATAGAAGGTGGTATCATTGTTTTATTGTTAGAATAGAAGGTGGTATCATTGTTAGGATAGAAGGTGGTATCATTTTTAGGATAGAAGGTGGTGTCATTGTTAGGATAGAAGGTGGTGTCATTGTTTTATTGTTAGAATAGAAGGTGGTATCATTGTTAGGATAGAAGGTGGTGTCATTGTTAGGATAGAAGGTGGTGTCATTGTTAGAATAGAAGGTGGTGTCATTGTTAGGATAGAAGGTGGTATCATTTTTAGGATAGAAGGTGGTGTCATTGTTAGGATAGAAGGTGGTGTCATTGTTTTATTGTTAGAATAGAAGGTGGTATCATTGTTAGGATAGAAGGTGGTGTCATTGTTAGGATAGAAGGTGGTGTCATTGTTAGAATAGAAGGTGGTGTCATTGTTAGGAGAGAAGGTAGTGTCATTGTTAGGATAGAAGGTGGTATCATTGTTAGGATAGAAGGTGGTGTCATTGTTAGGATAGAAGGTGGTATCATTGTTAGGATAGAAGGTGATGTCATTGTTAGGATAGAAGGTGGTATCATTGTTAGGATAGAAGGTGGTATCATTGTTAGGATAGAAGGTGGTATCATTGTTAGGATAGAAGGTGGTGTCATTGTTAGGATAAAGGTGGTATAATTGTTAGGATAGAAGGTGGTGTCATTGTTAGGATAGAAGGTGGTATCATTGTTAGGATAGAAGGTGGTATCATTGTTAGGATAGAAGGTGGTATCATTGGTAGGATAGAAGGTGGTGTCATTGTTAGGATAGAAGGTAGTATCATTGTTAGGATAGAAGGTGGTGTCATTGTTAGGATAGAAGGTGGTGTCATTGTTAGGATAGAAGGTGGTATCATTGTTAGGATAGAAGGTGGTGTCATTGTTAGGATAGAAGGTGGTGTCATTGTTAGGATAGAAGGTGGTGTCATTGTTAGGATAGAAGGTGGTGTCATTGTTAGGATAGAAGGTGGTGTCATTGTTAGGATAGAAGGTGGTATCATTGTTAGGATAGAAGGTGGTGTCATTGTTAGGATAGAAGGTGGTGTCATTGTTAGGATAGAAGGTGGTGTCATTGTTAGGATAGAAGGTGGTATCATTGTTAGGATAGAAGGTGGTATCATTGTTAGGATAGAAGGTGGTGTCATTGTTAGGATAGAAGGTGGTATCATTGTTAGGATAGAAGGTGGTATCATTGTTAGGATAGAAGGTGGTGTCATTGTTAGGATAGAAGGTGGTGTCATTGTTAGGATAGAAGGTGGTGTCATTGTTAGGATAGAAGGTGGTGTCATTGTTAGGATAGAAGGTGGTATCATTGTTAGGATAGAAGGTGGTGTCATTGTTAGGATAGAAGGTGGTGTCATTGTTAGGATAGAAGGTGGTGTCATTGTTAGGATAGAAGGTGGTGTCATTGTTAGGATAAAAGGTGGTGTCATTGTTAGGATAGAAGGTGGTGTCATTGTTAGGATAGAAGGTGGTGTCATTGTTAGGATAGAAGGTGGTGTCATTGTTAGGATAGAAGGTGGTGTCATTGTTAGGATAGAAGGTGGTGTCATTGTTAGGATAGAAGGTGGTGTCATTGTTTTATTGTTAGAATAGAAGGTGGTGTCATTGTTAGGATAGAAGGTGGTATCATTGTTAGGATAGAAGGTGGTATCATTGTTAGGATAGAAGGTGGTGTCATTGTTAGGATAGAAGGTGGTATCATTGTTTTATTGTTAGGATAGAAGGTGGTATCATTGTTAGGATAGAAGGTGGTATCATTGTTAGGATAGAAGGTGGTATCATTGTTAGGATAGAAGGTGGTATCATTGTTAGGATAGAAGGTGGTATCATTGGTAGGATAGAAGGTGGTGTCATTGTTAGGATAGAAGGTAGTATCATTGTTAGGATAGAAGGTGGTGTCATTGTTAGGATAGAAGGTGGTGTCATTGTTAGGATAGAAGGTGGTATCATTGTTAGGATAGAAGGTGGTGTCATTGTTAGGATAGAAGGTGGTGTCATTGTTAGGATAGAAGGTGGTGTCATTGTTAGGATAGAAGGTGGTGTCATTGTTAGGATAGAAGGTGGTGTCATTGTTAGGATAGAAGGTGGTATCATTGTTAGGATAGAAGGTGGTGTCATTGTTAGGATAGAAGGTGGTGTCATTGTTAGGATAGAAGGTGGTGTCATTGTTAGGATAGAAGGTGGTATCATTGGTAGGATAGAAGGTGGTATCATTGTTAGGATAGAAGGTGGTGTCATTGTTAGGATAGAAGGTGGTATCATTGTTTTATTGTTAGAATAGAAGGTGGTATCATTGTTAGGATAGAAGGTGGTATCATTTTTAGGATAGAAGGTGGTGTCATTGTTAGGATAGAAGGTGGTGTCATTGTTTTATTGTTAGAATAGAAGGTGGTATCATTGTTAGGATAGAAGGTGGTGTCATTGTTAGGATAGAAGGTGGTGTCATTGTTAGAATAGAAGGTGGTGTCATTGTTAGGATAGAAGGTGGTATCATTGTTAGGATAGAAGGTGGTATCATTGTTAGGATAGAAGGTGGTGTCATTGTTAGGATAGAAGGTGGTATCATTGTTAGGATAGAAGGTGGTATCATTGTTAGGATAGAAGGTGGTGTCATTGTTAGGATAGAAGGTGGTATCATTGTTTTATTGTTAGGATAGAAGGTGGTATCATTGTTAGGATAGAAGGTGGTATCATTGTTAGGATAGAAGGTGGTATCATTGTTAGGATAGAAGGTGGTATCATTGTTAGGATAGAAGGTGGTATCATTGGTAGGATAGAAGGTGGTGTCATTGTTAGGATAGAAGGTAGTATCATTGTTAGGATAGAAGGTGGTATCATTTTTAGGATAGAAGGTGGTGTCATTGTTAGGATAGAAGGTGGTGTCATTGTTTTATTGTTAGAATAGAAGGTGGTATCATTGTTAGGATAGAAGGTGGTGTCATTTTTAGGATAGAAGGTGGTGTCATTGTTAGGATAGAAGGTGGTGTCATTGTTTTATTGTTAGAATAGAAGGTGGTATCATTGTTAGGATAGAAGGTGGTGTCATTGTTAGGATAGAAGGTGGTGTCATTGTTAGAATAGAAGGTGGTGTCATTGTTAGGATAGAAGGTGGTATCATTTTTAGGATAGAAGGTGGTGTCATTGTTAGGATAGAAGGTGGTGTCATTGTTTTATTGTTAGAATAGAAGGTGGTATCATTGTTAGGATAGAAGGTGGTGTCATTGTTAGGATAGAAGGTGGTGTCATTGTTAGAATAGAAGGTGGTGTCATTGTTAGGAGAGAAGGTGGTGTCATTGTTAGGATAGAAGGTGGTATCATTGTTAGGATAGAAGGTGGTGTCATTGTTAGGATAGAAGGTGGTATCATTGTTAGGATAGAAGGTGATGTCATTGTTAGGATAGAAGGTGGTATCATTGTTAGGATAGAAGGTGGTATCATTGTTAGGATAGAAGGTGGTATCATTGTTAGGATAGAAGGTGGTGTCATTGTTAGGATAAAGGTGGTATAATTGTTTTATTGTTAAGATAGAAGGTGGTGTCATTGTTAGGATAGAAGGTGGTATCATTGTTAGGATAGAAGGTGGTGTCATTGTTAGGATAGAAGGTGGTATCATTGTTAGGATAGAAGGTGGTGTCATTGTTAGGATATAAGGTGGTATCATTGTTAGGATAGAAGGTGGAGTCATTGTTAGGATAGAAGGTGGTATCATTGTTAGGATAGAAGGTGGTATCATTGTTAGGATAGAAGGTGGTATCATTGTTAGGATAGAAGGTGGTATCATTGTTAGGATAGAAGGTGGTATCATTGTTAGGATAGAAGGTGGTGTCATTGTTAGGATAGAAGGTGGTGTCATTGTTAGGATAGAAGGTGGTATCATTATTAGGATAGAAGGTGGTGTCATTGTTAGGATAAAAGGTGGTATCATTGTTAGGATAGAAGGTGGTGTCATTGTTAGGATAGAAGGTGGTATCATTGTTAGGATAGAAGGTGGTATCATTGTTAGGATAGAAGGTGGTGTCATTGTTAGGATAGAAGGTGGTATCATTGTTAGGATAGAAGGTGGTATCATTGTTAGGATAGAAGGTGGTATCATTGTTAGGATAGAAGGTGGTGTCATTGTTAGGATAGAAGGTGGTGTCATTGTTAGGATAGAAGGTGGTGTCATTGTTAGGATAGAAGGTGTATCATTGTTAGGATAGAAGGTGGTGTCATTGTTAGGATAGAAGGTGGTGTCATTGTTAGGATAGAAGGTGGTGTCATTGTTAGGATAGAAGGTGGTGTCATTGTTAGGATAGAAGGTGGTGTCATTGTTAGGATAGAAGGTGGTGTCATTGTTAGGATAGAAGGTGGTGTCATTGTTAGGATAGAAGGTGGTGTCATTGTTAGGATAGAAGGTGGTATCATTGTTAGGATAGAAGGTGGTGTCATTGTTAGGATCCTCTGTATGCTCTGTTTCTGTCCTCCTCTCAGTAGAAACTAAACCAGGGTACTGTGAACCTCTCTTATCCTCTGTCCTCCTCTCAGTAGAAACTAAACCAGGTTACTGTGAACCTCCTGTATCCTCTGTCTCTGTCCTCCTCTCAGTAGAAACTAAGCCAGGTTACTGTGAACCTCCTGTATCCTCTGTCTCTGTCCTCCTCTCAGTAGAAACTAAACCAGGTTACTGTGAACCTCCTGTATCCTCTGTCTCTGTCTTCTCAGTAGAAACTAAACCAGGTTACTGTGAACCTCCTGTATCCTCTGTCTCTGTCCTCCTCTCAGTAGAAACTAAACCAGGTTACTGTGAACCTGCTGTATCCTCTGTCTCTGTCCTCCTCTCAGTAGAAACTAAACCAGGTTACTGTGAACCTCCTGTATCCTCTGTCTCTGTCCTCCTCTCAGTAGAAACTAAACCAGGTTACTGTGAACCTGCTGTATCCTCTGTCTCTGTCCTCCTCTCAGTAGAACTAAACCAGGTTACTGTGAACCTCCTGTATCCTCTGTCCTCCTCTCAGTAGAAACTAAACCAGGTTACTGTGAACCTCCTGTATCTTCTGTTTCTGTCCTCCTCTCAGTAGAAACTAAACCAGGTTACTGTGAACCTCCTGTATTCTCTGTCCTCCTCTCTGTAGAAACTAAACCAGGTTACTGTGAACCTCCTGTATCCTCTGTCCTCCTCTCAGTAGAAAGTAAACCAGGTTACTGTGAACCTCCTACATCCTCTGTCTCTGTCCTCCTCTCAGTAGAAACTAAACCAGATTACTGTGAACCTCCTGTATCCTCTGTCTAAGGGTACACTGGTGAAGAGACAGAGCATTGTAAAACAGAGACCAGGCAGTGTTTTGGGCTGACTGCTGCATTCCTTCATTCAGTGACTCATTGTTCTGTTGAGAGAGGAAGAGAAGAGAGAAGAGAGAGAAGAGAGAGAGGAAGTAAAGTCAACATTGTTCTGTGGGAGACAGAGAGAGAGAGAGAAGAGAGAGAGAGGAGAGGAGAGGGAGAAAGTAAAGTCAACATTGTTCTGTTGATAGAGGAGAGGAGAGGAGAGGAGAGGAGAGGAGAGGAGAGGAGAGGAGAGGAGAGGAGAGGAGAGGAGAGGAGAGGAGAGGAGAGGAGAGGAGAGGAGAAAGTCAACATTGTTCTGTTGATAGAGGAGAGGAGAGGAGAGGAGAGGAGAGGAGAGGAGAGGAGAGGAGAGGAGAGGAGAGGAGAGGAGAGGAGAGGAGAGGAGAAAGCAAAGTCAACATTGTTCTGTTGGAGAGAGAGGGAGAGAGAGAAAACATGTGACATAATTAAATCACTGGCAATGCATTCAGCATCAAAATTGGCAAGAAAATAACAGAATTCTTTAACCAGGGGCGGGGCTTTCGCCAGGGTTGCAATCTGAGCCCTGTACTCTTCAATATTTACATCAACGAATTGGCCACTATTCTAGAAAAATCCTCAGCCCCTGGTGTTGGTCTCCACAATTCATAAGTTAAATGCCTACTCTTCGTAGATGACCTATGCCTGCTGTCACCCACAGCATATGGCCTACAGCAGAGCCTGGTCCTGCTAGAGCAGTACTGCCAGACCTGGGCCCTGGCAGTAAACCACAAAAATACTAAAATAATGATTTTTCCAGAGAAGATCCAGATCTCAGGGAATTAGACCAAAGTACTCAACTGGTACAAAACACAGAGTACCGCACACACTACAATTACCTAGGGTTAAAAACAAGCTCACCTGGACACTACCTGGGGTTAAAAACAAGCTCACCTGGACACTACCTAGGGTTAAAAACAAGCTCACCTGGACACTACCTGGGGTTAAAAACAAGCTCACCTGGACACTACCTAGGGTTAAAAACAAGCTCACCTGAACACTACCTAGGGTTAAAAACAAGCTCACCTGGACACTGCCTAGGGTTAAAAACAAGCTCACCTGAACACTACCTAGGGTTAAAAACAAGCTCACCTGGACACTACCTAGGGTTAAAAACAAGCTCACCTGGACACTACCTAGGGTTAAAAACAAGCTCACCTGGACACTACCTAGGGTTAAAAACAAGCTCACCTGGACACTACCTAGGGTTAAAAACAAGCTCACCTGGACACTGCCTAGCGTTAAAAACAAGCTCACCTGGACACTACCTGGGGTTAAAAACAAGCTCACCTGGACACTACCTAGGGTTAAAAACAAGCTCACCTGGACACTACCTAGGGTTAAAAACAAGCTCACCTGGACACTACCTAGGGTTAAAAACAAGCTCACCTGGACACTACCTAGGGTTAAAAACAAGCTCACCTGGACACTACCTAGGGTTAAAAACAAGCTCACCTGGACACTACCTAGGGTTAAAAACAAGCTCACCTGGACACTACCTAGGGTTAAAAACAAGCTCACCTGGACACTACCTAGGGTTAAAAACAAGCTCACCTGGACACTACCTAGGGTTAAAAACAAGCTCACCTGGACACTACCTAGGGTTAAAAACAAGCTCACCTGGACACTACCTAGGGTTAAAAACAAGCTCACCTGGACACTGCCTAGGGTTAAAAACAAGCTCACCTGGACACTACCTAGGGTTAAAAACGAGCTCACCTGGACACTACCTAGGGTTAAAAACAAGCTCACCTGGACACTGCCTAGGGTTAAAAACAAGCTCACCTGGACACTACCTAGGGTTAAAAACAAGCTCACCTGGACACTACCTAGGGTTAAAAACAAGCTCACCTGGACACTACCTAGGGTTAAAAACAAGCTCACCTGGACACTACCTAGGGTTAAAAACAAGCTCACCTGGACACTACCTAGGGTTAAAAACAAGCTCACCTGGACACTAGAGAGAGGCAGGGAGAGAGAGAGAGAAGTTAAAGGGAGACAGTCAACATTGTTCTGTTGGAGGGATAGAAGAGAGAGAGGAGAGAAAGAGAGAAGAGAGAGAGCGAGAGAGCGAGAGAGCGAGAGAGAGAGAGACAGAGAGACAGAGAGAGAGAGAGAGAGAGAGAGAGAGAGAGAGAGAGAGAGAGAGAAAAGGAGAAAGTCAAGTCAACATTGTCTAGGGAACCTCTGTGTTTAGGTTGAGTAGAGAGCTGTGTGTCTACAGAGAGCTGTCTGTATAGAGCTGTCTGTCTAGAGAGAGCTGTCTGTCTAGAGAGAGCTGTCTGTCTAGTGAGAGCTGTCTGTCTAGTGAGAGCTGTCTGTCTAGAGAGCTGTGTGTCTACAGAGAGCTGTCTGTCTAGAGAGCTGTCTGTCTAGAGAGATGTGTGTCTAGAGAGCTGTCTGTCTAGAGAGCTGTGTGAGCTGAGTGGGTGGTTACGGCTAAAGCTTATTGCCCTATTAGCTATGCTGTCATCTGGGGTGAAACTAAGCTATGCTACGCTAAGCTAACGAAGGCTATGCTAATCCTCCCAACAGTGTTACAGGGTGGAGGTAAACTAACGGAGGCTATGCTAATCCTCCCAACAGTGTTATACGGTGGAGGTAAACTAACGGGGGCTATGCTAATCCTCCCAACAGTGTTATAGGTTGAAGTTAAGCTAACGGGGCTATGCTAATCTTCCCAACAGTGCTACAGTTTGGAGGTAAACTAACGGAGGCTATGCTAATCCTCCCAACAGTGTTATAGGTTGAAGTTAAGCTAACGGAGGCTATGCTAATCTTCCCAACAGTGTTATACGGTGGAGGTAAACTAACGGGGGCTATGCTAATCCTCCCAACAGTGCTACAGGTTGGAGGTAAACTAACGGAGGCTATGCTAATCCTCCCAACAGTGTTATAGGTTGAAGCTAAGCTAACGGAGGCTATGCTAATCCTCCCAACAGTGTTACAGGATGGAGGTAAACTAACTGAGGCTAATCCTCCCAGCTGTGATACTAATGACTAGCGGATTAGCGAGATAAGGATGTCTGTGTGTAGTGTTTGTCTCAGCTGTTCCACTGACCAACAGCTGGGAGTTGAGCTGTAGCGAGGTTGTCAAGACGATGATGGAGGCTTCCCGACATTCCAGAGAGGCGGGAGTAGTAATCATGTGCTCCTGTCAATCATCTAGTCAGGAAGTTAAAAAGAACAAAAGACAGGAGTTTCTCAGGGAACTTTTTACACTGTGAAGTTTTATTGGGCTTTAAGTTTGAAATACAAATATGCCACATTATGAAAAATAAAAAAACAAACAGGTTTCATTAAATTTGCCAAGAAACAGAGTTACATAGTAAACCAAGCAAGGCACCGCCACAACCAATCGGATTTCCCCCCCTTTGTGCTCACGGGCCAATAGCAGCGCCACGATATTAGACTAGTCAGAGGTTCAGACAGGCGAGTGTTTCATCAATACAAAGAGTTGTGCTCTTCGTCATCACGAAGACGTGTATTACATCACAGACACACACACGGTTCAGATCATCACGTTTTCTCTAGAATCCTTATTAGTATCAACCTCTGTGTTGCATCATAGCTGTGTGTTCTAGTCAGGGTGCATTGAGGTCCCTGTAGCGTGTTAGAATCCAGACCAGACAGACAGGCATGGTTCCATGGTTCTAGCCAGTTCTAAACTCTGGTTCCATGGTTCTAGCCAGTTCTAACCAGTTCTAAACTCTGGTTCCATGGTTCTAGCCAGTTCTAACCAGTTCTAAACTCTGGTTCCATGGTTCTAGCCAGTTCTAACCAGTTCTAAATTATGGTTCTAGCCAGTTCTAACCAGTTCTAAACTCTGGTTCCATGGTTCTAGCCAGTTCTAACCAGTTCTATACTATGGTTCTAGCCAGTTCTAACCAGTTCTCAAATATGTTTCCGTAGTTCTAGCCAGTTCTAACCCGTTCTAAACTATAGTTCTAGCCAGTTCTAAACTATGGTTCTAGCCAGTTCTAGCCTATGGTTCTAGCCAGTTCTAACCAGTTCTAAACTATGGTTCTAGCCAGTTTTAAGAGTTTGTAGACAGATGAGAAACGTTCTGTCTCTGAGATGTTTAAGAGTTCAGACAGATGAGAAACGTTCATTTAAGGCAGAGAGTAAACCTATAGTATTCCAGATGTGATCCTTTCCAGTTAGGGGTTTCCAGTTTTAGCCACATATAGCCCCTATATGTAGCCCCATATACAGCCGTATAGGCCCAGGGACATTAGGAAACTACAGTGCCCTTGATACAACAGAGCCATACATTTAGATAACATGTGGCTCTGAGCGTATACAGAGCCACACATTTAGATAACATTTGGCACTACGTGTGTATATTGATGTTTTGATGTTTGAGTGTTAACTATGAGTGTTAACTGTAAAGTGTGAGTGTTAACTGTAAAGTGTATAACTGTAAAGTGTATTACTGTAAAGTGTGAGTGTTAACTGTAAAGTGTGAGTGTTAACTGTAAAGTGTGAGTGTTAACTGTAAAGTGTATAACTGTAAACTGTATAACTGTAAAGTGTATACCTGTAAAGTGTGAGTGTTAACTGTAAAGTGTGAGTGTATAACTGTAAACTGTATAACTGTAAAGTGTGAGTGTTAACTGTAAAGTGTATAACTGTAAAGTGTATTACTGTAAAGTGTGAGTGTTAACTGTAAAGTGTGAGTGTATAACTGTAAACTGTATAACTGTAAAGTGTGAGCGTTAACTGTAAAGTGTATAACTGTAAAGTGTATTACTGTAAAGTGTGAGTGTTAACTGTAAAGTGTGAGTGTTAACTGTAAAGTGTATAACTGTAAACTGTATAACTGTAAAGTGTATAACTGTAAAGTGTATAACTGTAAAGTGTATTACTGTAAAGTGTATTACTGTAAAGTGTATAACTGTAAAGTGTGAGTGTTAACTGTAAAGTGTATAACTGTAAAGTGTGAGTGTTAACTGTAAAGTGTATAACTGTAAAGTGTATTACTGTAAAGTGTGAGTGTTAACTGTAAAGTGTATTACTGTAAAGTGTATAACTGTAAAGTGTGAGTGTTAACTGTAAAGTGTATAACTGTAAAGTGTGAGTGTTAACTGTAAAGGGTATAACTGTAAAGGGTATAACTGTAAAGTGTATAACTGTAAAGTGTATAACTGTAAAGTGTGAGTGTTAACTGTAAAGTGTATAACTGTAAAGTGTGAGTGTTAACTGTAAAGTGTATAACTGTAAAGTGTATAACTGTAAAGTGTGAGTGTTAACTGTAGTGTGAGTGTTAACTGTAAAGTGTATAACTGTAAAGTGTGAGTGTTAACTGTAAAGTGTGAGTGTTAACTGTAAAGTGTATAACTGTAAAGTGTGAGTGTTAACTGTAAAGTGTATAACTAAAGTGTGAGTGTATAACTGTAAAGTGTGAGTGTTAACTGTAAAGTGTATAACTGTAAAGTGTGAGTGTTAACTGTGAAGTCTATAACTGTAAAGTGTGAGTGTTAACTGTGAAGTCTATAACTGTAAAGTGTGAGTCTATAACTGTAAAGTGTGAGTGTTAACTGTGAAGTCTATAACTGTAAAGTGTAAAGTGTTAACTGTAAAGTGTGAGTGTTAACTGTAAACTGTATAACTGTAAAGTGTGAGTGTTAACTGTGAGGTCTATAACTGTAAACTGTATAACTGTAAAGTGTATAAGTGTAAAGTGTGAGTCTTTTCATTTTGAAATATAATTTTACAAAAACAACATGTGTAAACAAAGACCATGAACACCAATGACATCACACCTGCTCAGACCCACATGTTCCCACTGCTACTATACACATCACATATGTCTCTCCCCCCCATCCTTCCTTCCCTGGAACATTCCGGTGCTTGTAGAACTCTATGAAATATGGCCTCAAATTACACTGTTGAATGTTTCTCCGTAACACGTTTTCCATATTTAAATAAACATTTGGATTCATCCACTGTTGTAATGATGGAGGATCATTTGATTTCCAGTTTTTTTTAAGTCAACGTTTTTTTCCTAAATCATTGACGAGAAAAGTATGGTTCCCCCCCCACTAATTGGGTCTCTCATTACACCTCTCATATGTCATCTCTTGAAATATACAGACAGACGGATTAAAAGGAAGTTTACATTGTAATACTTCTGACTGCCGACGTTTCAACTCCACCAGTAACTTTATGACGTCATAACTTTCCCAGAATGCATGGATTATTGAGTCATTGTTAGTTTTACACTTAAGACATGACTCTGCCGTTGTGCCGTAGAAGAAATATATAAACTATTGGAACCAAGACTTAAAAAAGATCTGATGTTGGCACAAGATGGAAGGAAAGTTGTAACATAACACAATTACAGTTGAAGAAAATGTGAACTTAATCCAGTATAAACTAATGTATAGAATGTATTGGCTCTCTGCAAGGTTTAGTACACTACCGGTCAGAGGTTTTACCGGTCAGAGGTTTTACCGGTCAGAGGTTTTACAACACCTACTCATTCAAGGGTTTTTCTTTATTTTTACTATTTTCTACAGGCTACTTTGAAGAATCTCAAATATAAAATATTTGTTTTGATCTGTTTACCACTTTTTTGGTTACTACATGATTCCATATGTGTTATTTCACTATTCTCCACTATTATTCTACAATGTAGAAAATAGTAAAAATAAAGACAAACCCTTGAATGAGAAGATGTGTCCAAACTTTTGACCGGTAGTGTACATCTTCCATATCATATGAACATCGTTTTCTGACTCAAATAAGATTCTCTCTGATGTCCAAAATATTTAAAAAATCGACATTTGATGAAATTAACTTTTTTTTAAAGTTGCATGTTTAAATTGTAATTGCTTTTTCAAAAATGATTTCATGAAAACGCCTTTAGTTTTCCGTGTGGACCAACGTATCCGTGAATTGTGAAAAGCAAGGATTGTTCCATAGGGTTTCTTTTTCTAGGGAGGGATATTTGGTTCTTTTGAAGATCCGTTTCATTTTCTTCCATATTGTTATAGTGTTCTAAAACTATGACGTCGTTAATGTTCGTATCTTTATCCTCTGAAAACAGACACGTTAAAAGACTCGAGAGATGTGCGTCTTCATTATGGAGCCATTGTTCCTCTTTAGTGCATTTAACTACATGTCACAAGTAAAAGCCCTGGGTGGTGAGTTGATACAAGTCCAAGTCTGGAAGGTTAAAACCACCCCCAGACTCGGGAAGGTTAAAACCCACCCTCAGATTCAGGAAGGTTAAAAGCCACCCTCAGATTCAGGAAGGTTAAAACCACCCCCAGACTCAGGAAGGTTAAAACCCACCCTCAGATTCAGGAAGGTTAAAAGCCACCCTCAGATTCAGGAAGGTTAAAACCACCCTCAGACTCAGGAAGGTTAAAACCCACCCTCAGACTCAGGAAGGTTAAAACCCACCCTCAGACTCAGGAAGGTTAAACCACCCTCAGACTCAGGAAGGTTAAAACCACCCTCAGACTCAGGAAGGTTAAAACCACCCTCAGACTCAGGAAGGTTAAAACCACCCTCAGACTCAGGAAGGTTAAACCCACCCTCAGACTCAGGAAGGTTTAAACCACCCTCAGACTCAGGAAGGTTAAAACCCACCCTCAGACTCAGGAAGGTTAAAACCCACCCTCAGACTCAGGAAGGTTAAAACCACCCTCAGACTCAGGAAGGTTAAACCACCCCCAGACTCAGGAAGGTTAAACCACCCCCAGACTCAGGAAGGTTAAAACCACCCTCAGACTCAGGAAGGTTAAAACCCACCCTCAGACTCAGGAAGGTTAAACCACCCCCAGACTCAGGAAGGTTAAACCACCCCCAGACTCAGGAAGGTTAAAACCACCCTCAGACTCAGGAAGGTTAAACCACCCTCAGACTCAGGAAGGTTAAAACCCACCCTCAGACTCAGGAAGGTTAAAACCCACCCTCAGACTCAGGAAGGTTAAAACCACCCTCAGACTCAGGAAGGTTAAACCACCCCCAGACTCAGGAAGGTTAAAACCACCCTCAGACTCAGGAAGGTTAAAACCACCCTCAGACCCAGGAAGGTTAAACCACCCTCAGATTCAGGAAGGTTAAACCACCCGCAGACTCAGGAAGGTTTAAACCACCCTCAGACTCATGAAGATTTAAACCACCCTCAGACTCAGGAAGGTTAAAACCACCCTCAGACTCAGGAAGGTTAAAACCACCCCCAGACTCAGGAAGGTTAAACCACCCTCAGACTCAGGAAGGTTAAAACCACCCTCAGACTCAGGAAGGTTAAAACCACCCTCAGACTCAGGAAGGTTAAAACCACCCTCAGACTCAGGAAGGTTAAAACCACCCTCAGACTCAGGAAGGTTAAAACCACCCCCAGACTCAGGAAGGTTAAACCACCCCCAGACTCAGGAAGGTTAAGACCACCCTCAGACGCAGGAAGGGTAAAACCACCCTCAGACTCAGGAAGGTTAAAACCACCCTCAGACTCAGGAAGGTTTAAACCACCCTCAGACTCAGGAAGGTTAAGACCACCCTCAGACTCAGGAAGGTTAAGACCACCCTCAGACTCAGGAAGGTTAAACCCACCCTCAGACTCAGGAAGGTTAAACCACCCTCAGACTCAGGAAGGTTTAAACCACCCTCAGACTCAGGAAGGTTTAAACCACCCTCAGACTCAGGAAGGTTAAAACCACCCCCAGACTCAGGATAGTTTAGACCACCCTCAGACTCAGGAAGGTCTGAAACGTTCCTTTTTATTCTATACATTCTATATGCCCATATAAAGTCATAACAGACGGAGTCTACTTATTTAAAGGATTTCTACGGTGGGGTAATTGATGTCACCCAGAATGATGTATGTCAACTTTATAGGGTGGTCAGTACTGCCAGAGTGTGGCGTTGTCCACCCCCTCAGCGTTGGCCTTTAGAACCCCGGCGTGGTCTCCTTTAAGGTACCGCCCCCCCGGCGCCCGCACCGCCATCTTGTTGTAGTCACACAGCTCAAACAGGAAGTAGGTGGGCGTGTCCCCGCTGCACACCACTGCGGACTCCTCTCCCACGCACCAGAACTTCCCCTGTGAATCTAGAGAGGAGGGAGAACGGAGATTTATTGTAGATTTATACCAAAACATTAGGAACACCTTCCTCATATTGAGTTGCACCTCTCTTTTGTTCCCAGAACAGCCTCAATTTGGAGCGGCAGTTTTTCCCCCCTGTGAGCGCGGACTGGTTTTTAGCCCGAGCAGTAGGAAAGGACATGGAGCGATGCAGCAGATTATGAGCGATGAACTCAGCTCACATGATCTGCTGGGCCTTGGAATTATAAAGTTACTTACTCCCCAAAAATCAAATATTTAACAAAGAAATCCAGACCTTGAAAGTGGTCTACTGATGTGATTTAAGCTGTTGTGAACTTAGAGCATAAAATAAACATGTTTTTTTAATACAAAAAGTGTGATTTTGAGAACGAAAACCTGAAAAAGGGGAAAACGGAAACCTCGAAAACTAAAACGAAGAAAACGGAATTTGTGAGAAAAAAAAACTAAAACGGACTGAGGCAACAAAATAAAATATATTTTCCTCGGAGGCTGTAGGCTCCATCGAGGTCCTGTGTAGGTGTGTTTGTGTACCTCGGAGGCTGTAGGCTCCATCGGGGCCCTGTGTAGGTGTGTTTGTGTACCTCAGAGGCTGTAGGCTCCATCGAGGTCCTGTGTAGGTGTGTTTGTGTACCTCGGAGGCTGTAGGCTCCATCAGGGCCCTGTGTAGGTGTGTTTGTGTACCTCAGAGGCTGTAGGCTCCATCAGGGCCCTGTGTAGGTGTGTGTACCTCGGAGGCTGTAGGCTCCATCAGGGCCCTGGGTAGGTGTGTGTGTGTACCTCGGAGGCTGTAGGCTCCATCGGGGCCCTGTGTAGGTGTGTGTACCTCGGAGGCTGTAGGCTCCATCAGGGCCCTGGGTAGGTGTGTGTGTGTACCTCGGAGGCTGTAGGCTCCATCAGGGTCCTGTGTAGGTGTGTGTGTGTACCTCGGAGGCTGTAGGCTCCATCAGGGCCCTGTGTAGGTGTGTGTGTGTACCTCGGAGGCTGTAGGCTCCATCAGGGTCCTGTGTAGGTGTGTGTGTGTACCTCGGAGGCTGTAGGCTCCATCAGGGCCCTGTGTAGGTGTGTGTGTGTACCTCGGAGGCTGTAGGCTCCATCAGGGCCCTGTGTAGGTGTGTGTGTGTACCTCAGAGGCTGTAGGCTCCATCAGGGCCCTGTGTAGGTGTGTGTGTGTACCTCGGAGGCTGTAGGCTCCATCGAGGTCCTGTGTAGGTGTGTTTGTGTACCTCGGAGGCTGTAGGCTCCATCGAGGTCCTGTGTAGGTGTGTTTGTGTACCTCGGAGGCTGTAGGCTCCATCAGGGCCCTGTGTAGGTGTGTTTGTGTACCTCAGAGGCTGTAGGCTCCACCAGGGCCCTGTGTAGGTGTGTGTACCTCGGAGGCTGTAGGCTCCATCAGGGCCCTGGGTAGGTGTGTGTGTGTACCTCGGAGGCTGTAGGCTCCATCGGGGCCCTGTGTAGGTGTGTGTACCTCGGAGGCTGTAGGCTCCATCAGGGCCCTGGGTAGGTGTGTGTGTGTACCTCGGAGGCTGTAGGCTCCATCAGGGTCCTGTGTAGGTGTGTGTGTGTACCTCGGAGGCTGTAGGCTCCATCAGGGCCCTGTGTAGGTGTGTGTGTGTACCTCGGAGGCTGTAGGCTCCATCAGGGTCCTGTGTAGGTGTGTGTGTGTACCTCGGAGGCTGTAGGCTCCATCAGGGCCCTGTGTAGGTGTGTGTGTGTACCTCGGAGGCTGTAGGCTCCATCAGGGCCCTGTGTAGGTTTGTGTGTGTACCTCGGAGGCTGTAGGCTCCATCAGGGCCCTGTGTAGGTGTGTGTGTGTACCTCGGAGGCTGTAGGCTCCATCAGGGCCCTGTGTAGGTGTGTGTGTGTACCTCGGAGGCTGTAGGCTCCATCAGGGCCCTGTGTAGGTGTGTGTGTGTACCTCGGAGGCTGTAGGCTCCATCAGGGCCCTGTGTAGGTGTGTGTGTGTACCTCGGAGGCTGTAGGCTCCATCAGGGCCCTGTGTAGGTGTGTGTGTGTACCTCGGAGGCTGTAGGCTCCATCGGGGACCTGTGTAGGTGTGTGTGTGTACCTCAGAGGCTGTAGGCTCCATCGGGGCCCTGTGTAGGTGTGTGTGTGTACCTCGGAGGCTGTAGGCTCCATCGGGGCCCTGTGTAGGTGTGTGTGTGTACCTCGGAGGCTGTAGGCTCCATCGAGGTCCTGTGTAGGTGTGTTTGTGTACCTCGGAGTCTGTAGGCTCCATCAGGGCCCTGTGTAGGTGTGTGTGTGTACCTCAGAGGCTGTAGGCTCCATCTGGGCCCTGTGTAGGTGTGTGTGTGTACCTCAGAGGCTGTAGGCTCCATCAGGGCCCTGTGTAGATGTGTGTGTGTACCTCGGAGGCTGTAGGCTCCATCGGGGCCCTGTGTAGGTGTGTGTGTGTACCTCGGAGGCTGTAGGCTCCATCAGGGCCCTGTGTAGGTGTGTGTGTGTACCTCGGAGGCTGTAGGCTCCATCGAGGTCCTGTGTAGGTGTGTTTGTGTACCTCGGAGGCTGTAGGCTCCATCAGGGCCCTGTGTAGGTGTGTGTGTGTACCTCAGAGGCTGTAGGCTCCATCTGGGCCCTGTGTAGGTGTGTGTGTGTACCTCGGAGGCTGTAGGCTCCATCGGGGCCCTGTGTAGGTGTGTGTGTGTACCTCAGAGGCTGTAGGCTCCATCAAGGCCCTGTGTAGGTGTGTGTGTGTACCTCGGAGGCTGTAGGCTCCATCGGGCCCTGTGTAGGTGTGTGTGTGTACCTCGGAGGCTGTAGGCTCCATCGGGCCCTGTGTAGGTGTGTGTGTGTACCTCGGAGGCTGTAGGCTCAATCGGGGCCCTGTGTAGGTGTGTGTGTGTACCTCGGAGGCTGTAGGCTCCATCAGGGCCCTGTGTAGGTGTGTGTGTGTACCTCAGAGGCTGTAGGCTCCATCAGGGCCCTGTGTAGGTGTGTGTGTGTACCTTGGAGGCTGTAGGCTCCATCAGGGCCCTGTGTAGGTGTGTGTGTGTACCTCGGAGGCTGTAGGCTCCATCGGGGCCCTGTGTAGGTGTGTGTGTGTACCTCGGAGGCTGTAGGCTCCATCAGGGCCCTGTGTAGGTGTGTGTGTGTACCTCGGAGGCTGTAGGCTCCATCGGGGCCCTGTGTAGGTGTGTGTGTGTACCTCGGAGGCTGTAGGCTCCATTGAGGTCCTGTGTAGGTGTGTTTGTGTACCTCGGAGGCTGTAGGCTCCATCAGGGCCCTGTGTAGGTGTGTGTGTGTACCTCAGAGGCTGTAGGCTCCATCAGGGCCCTGTGTAGGTGTGTGTGTGTACCTCAGAGGCTGTAGGCTCCATCAGGGCCCTGTGTAGGTGTGTGTGTGTACCTCGGAGGCTGTAGGCTCCATCGGGGCCCTGTGTAGGTGTGTGTGTGTACCTCGGAGGCTGTAGGCTCCATCGGGCCCTGTGTAGGTGTGTGTGTGTACCTCGGAGGCTGTAGGCTCCATCAGGGCCCTGTGTAGGTGTGTGTGTGTACCTCGGAGGCTGTAGGCTGAATCGGGGCCCTGTGTAGGTGTGTGTGTGTACCTCGGAGGCTGTAGGCTCCATCAAGGCCCTGTGTAGGTTTGTGTGTCTACCTCGGAGGCTGTAGGCTCCATCAGGGCCCTGTGTAGGTGTGTGTGTGTACCTCGGAGGCTGTAGGCTCCATCAGGGCCCTGTGTAGGTGTGTGTGTGTACCTCGGAGGCTGTAGGCTCCATCAGGGCCCTGTGTAGGTGTGTGTGTGTACCTCGGAGGCTGTAGGCTCCATCGGGGCCCTGTGTAGGTGTGTGTGTGTACCTCGGAGGCTGTAGGCTCCATCGGGGCCCTGTGTAGGTGTGTGTGTGTACCTCGGAGGCTGTAGGCTCCATCGGGGCCCTGTGTAGGTGTGTGTGTGTACCTCGGAGGCTGTAGGCTCCATCGGGGCCCTGTGTAGGTGTGTGTGTGTACCTCGGAGGCTGTAGACTCCATCGGGGCCCTGTGTAGGTGTGTGTGTGTACCTCGGAGGCTGTAGGCTCCACCTGGGCCCTGTGTAGGTGTGTGTGTGTACCTCGGAGGCTGTAGGCTCCATCAGGGCCCTGTGTAGGTGTGTGTGTGTACCTCGGAGGCTGTAGGCTCCATCAGGGCCCTGTGTAGGTGTGTGTGTGTACCTCGGAGGCTGTAGGCTCCATCAGGGCCCTGTGTAGGTGTGTGTGTACCTCGGAGGCTGTAGGCTCCATCAGGGCCCTGTGTAGGTGTGTGTGTGTACCTCGGAGGCTGTAGGCTCCATCAGGGCCCTGTGTAGGTGTGTGTGTGTACCTCGGAGGCTGTAGGCTCCATCGGGGCCCTGTGTAGGTGTGTGTGTGTACCTCGGAGGCTGTAGGCTCCATCGGGGCCCTGTGTAGGTGTGTGTGTGTACCTCGGAGGCTGTAGGCTCCATCGGGGCCCTGTGTAGGTGTGTGTGTGTACCTCGGAGGCTGTAGGCTCCATCGGGGCCCTGTGTAGGTGTGTGTGTGTACCTCGGAGGCTGTAGGCTCCATCGGGGCCCTGTGTAGGTGTGTGTGTGTACCTCGGAGGCTGTAGGCTCCATCGGGGCCCTGTGTAGGTGTGTGTGTGTACCTCGGAGGCTGTAGGCTCCATCGGGGCCCTGTGTAGGTGTGTGTGTGTACCTCGGAGGCTGTAGGCTCCATCAGGGCCCTGTGTAGGTGTGTGTGTGTACCTCGGAGGCTGTAAGCTCCATCAGGGCCCTGTGTAGGTGTGTGTGTGTACCTCGGAGGCTGTAGGCTCCATCAGGGCCCTGTGTAGGTGTGTGTGTGTACTTCGGAGGCTGTAGGCTCCATCAGGGCCCTGTGTAGGTGTGTGTGTGTACCTCGGAGGCTGTAGGCTCCATCGGGGCCCTGTGTAGGTGTGTGTGTGTACCTCAGAGGCTGTAGGCTCCATCAGGGCCCTGTTTAGGTGTGTGTGTGTACCTCGGAGGCTGTAGGCTCCATCGGGGCCCTGTGTAGGTGTGTGTGTGTACCTCGGAGGCTGTAGGCTCCATCGGGGCCCTGTGTAGGTGTGTGTGTGTACCTCGGAGGCTGTAGGCTCCATCGGGGCCCTGTGTAGGTGTGTGTGTGTACCTCGGAGGCTGTAGGCTCCATCGGGGCCCTGTGTAGGTGTGTGTGTGTACCTCGGAGGCTGTAGGCTCCATCAGGGCCCTGTGTAGGTGTGTGTGTGTACCTCGGAGGCTGTAGGCTCCATCAGGGCCCTGTGTAGGTGTGTGTGTGTACCTCGGAGGCTGTAGGCTCCGTCTTTAAACTCCAGCTGGAAGACGTCGTAGGAGGAACGGTTAGAATCCAGCGTTCCCGTGCCAACCTTACGACAGCCAATGAAACCGTGTTCTCCACGGAGGACTATGATTGGCCGATTGATCAGCTTCATCAGGAACTGCTCCGCCTCCCCTGGAGACAAAACGAGGAAATAGATCAAACACTGATTGATTAGTTGATTAGTTGATAAGTTAAAACCTTTTCTCAATATAGGGGGTGCTGTTTCAACGTTAGCATTTATCGTCTCCAAATTAAACTGCCTCATACTCAATTCTTGCTCGTACAATATGCATATTATTATTACTATTGGATAGAAAACAATCTCTAGTTTCTAAAACCGTTTGAATTATGTCTGTGGGTGAACCAGAACTCTTTCTACAGCGAAACTCATGACAGGACATGCGAAGCTCTGAAAAATAGTCTCTGATCTCGGATCAGTTGAAAACTCTGTGTGTGCCCTATGGCTTGACATGAACTGCACCCGCCTTCCCCTGGATGTCAGTAACCAATGAGAAGTGGAATGGTGTCTCTACGTGTTTGTCAGAGTTTATAAAAGGGAGTGGAGTGAGATGACCCTTCCTTTTGACGCTCGCCAGGGCGCAAGGGAGGACATCAGAATCGCATGCTCAAAAGCTCTCGTTATTGATCAAAGATCTATCCGTCTGTGATTTAGTTCGATATAGGTGTTAGAAACATCATAACGAAGTTATTTGAAACCGATTTATATCAGTTCATGCGAGTATATTGCTATTTTTCTGAATTTCCTTAGTATTGCGTTTGACGATTTGGGCATGTGTGTGCCGTGAAGCTATCGTTAGCTGCTAGTTCTGAAGTTGAAGAGGTCGTTTTACAACAAAGCAACGATACTTTTGGACAAAGGACACATTGCCCAAGATACTGATGGAAGCTCGTCCAAAAGTAAGAGTTATTTATGATTTTATTCCGTATTTATGTGGAAAAATGTAAACGCAGTTGTCGGCCATTTTCTGCGGCACTAGTCTGGCTGTAACTCACAATGTATGTCTTGTAACGTTAATTTTAAAAATCTAAATCAGCGGTTGCATTAATAACCAATGCATCTTTCATTAGCTGTCCAACCTGTATTTTTTTAGTCAATCTAATCGATAAATAATCGTAATCATAGGTGCCTTTCCAAGATGGCGCCGGCCCGAATGCATGCCATGTTTTGACAGATTACATTGCATAACCAAGATTTTTGATGCTAAATATGCACATTTTCGAACAAACTCTATATGCATTGTGTAATATGATGTTACAGGACTGTCATCTGAAGAATTCTGAGAAGGTTAGTGAAAAAATTTATATATTTTGGTGGCGATAACGTTATCGACCCTTTTGGCTTGATTCAATGCTGGGTGATGTTAGCTCATGTGGTATGCTAATATAACGATATATTGTGTTTTCGCTGTAAAACACTTAGAAAATCTGAAACATTGTCTGGATTCACAAGATCTGTGTCTTTCGATTGCTGTATGCTGTGTATTTTTCAGAAATGTTTTAGGATGAGTATTTTGGTAATTGACGTCGGTCTCTGTAATTATTCCGGCTGCTTCCAACGCTATTTCAGATTGCAGCTGCAATGTAGAAATGTGATTTATACCTGAAATATGCACATTTTTCTAAAAAAAACTATCCTATACCATGAATATGTTATCAGACTGTCATCTTATGAAGTTGTTTCTTGGTTAGTGGCTATATATATCTTTATTTAGTCGAATTAGTGATAGCTACTGATGCAGGAAAAAAATGGTGGAGAAAAAAAGTGGTGTCTTTTGCTATCGTGGTTAGCTAATAGATTTACATATTGTGTCTTCCCTGTAAAACATTTTAAAAATCAGAAATGATGGCTGGATTCACAAGATCTGTATCTTTCATCTGGTGTCTTGGACTTGTGATTTAATGATATTTAGATGCTTGTATTTACTTGTGACGCTATGCTAGGCTATGCTAGTCAGCTTTTTTACTGTGGGGGGTGCTCCCGGATCCGGGATGAGTACCAACTAAAAGTTAACGAATAGGTTTGTGTCTTGATCAGTCAGTCGATTGATTGTTTAAAGTGAACAGATCAATAATAAGGAACACTGACACAACTCTGCAATGATAAGATTCACTGGCCATAGTTACAGCACGTATGGTTACGGTAACGGTAGTGGTCACGGTAACGGTATCCACGGTGACAGACTAACCTGCGTTGTCGACGGTAGCAGCTAGTTGTCCGTTTCTCTTGGCAGCAACGTATTTCCCATTAGAGGCTTTGAGAGAAACCTTCCCCTCACACCACTCCAGATCAAAATGACTGGTAGCTGACCTACACACACACACACACACACACACACACACACACACACACACACACACACACACACACACACACACACACACACACACACACACACACACAGTTAAAATAACATATTTTGTTAAGAGGTTCTGAGTCGCAGGTAGTGTGTGTATTACTTGCTGTGTATAGTGTGTGTAGTGTGTGTAGTGTGTAGTGTGTGTAGTGTGTGCAGTGTGTAAAGTGTGTGTAGTGTGTGTAGTGTGTGTAGTGTGTGCAGTGTGTATAGTGTGTATAGTGTGTAAAGTGTGTGTAGTGTGTGTAGTGTGTGCATTGTGTATAGTGTGTAAAGTGTGTGAAGTGTGTAAAGTGTGTACATTGTGTATAGTGTGTACATTGTGTATAGTGTGTATAATTTGTATAGTGTGTGAAGTGTGTACAGTGTGTATAGTGTGTACATTGTGTATAGTGGGTATAGTGTGTATAATGTGTATAGTGTGTATAGTGTGTATAGTGTGTACATTGTGTATAGTGTGTACATTGTGTATAGTGTGTATAGTGTGTATAGTGTGTACAGTGTGTATAGTGTGTATAGTGTGTAGTGTGTACAGTGTGTACAGTGTGTATAGTGTGTATAGTGTGTACAGTGTGTATAGTGGGTATAGTGTGTATAATGTGTATAATGTGTATAGTGTGTATAGTGTGTACATTGTGTATAGTGTGTACATTGTGTATAGTGGGTATAGTGTGTATAATGTGTATAGTGTGTACAGTGTGTATAGTGTGTGTAGTGGGTATAGTGTGTATAATGTGTATAGTGTGTATAGTGTGTATAGTGTGTACAGTGTGTATAGTGTGTACAGTGTGTATAGTGTGTGTAGTGTGTACAGTGTGTATAGTGTGTATAGTGTGTGTAGTGTGTATAGTGTGTACATTGTGTATAGTGGGTATAGTGTGTATAATGTGTATAATGTGTATAGTGTGTATAGTGTGTACATTGTGTATAGTGTGTACAGTGGGTATAGTGTGTATAATGTGTATAGTGTGTACAGTGTGTATAGTGTGTGTAGTGGGTATAGTGTGTATAGTGTGTATAGTGTGTACAGTGTGTATAGTGTGTACAGTGTGTATAGTGTGTACAGTGTGTGTATAGTGTGTATAGTGTGTGTAGTGTGTGTAGTGTGTACAGTGTGTATAGTGTGTATAGTGTGTGTAGTGTGTGTAGTGTGTACAGTGTGTAGTGTGTATAATGTGTATAGTGTGTATAGTGTGTATAGTGTGTACATTGTGTATAGTGTGTACATTGTGTATAGTGTGTATAGTGTGTACAGTGTGTACAGTGTGTATAGTGTGTATAGTGTGTACAGTGTGTACAGTGTGTATAGTGTGTATAGTGTGTATAGTGTGTACATTGTGTATAGTGGGTATAGTGTGTATAATGTGTATAATGTGTATAGTGTGTATAGTGTGTACATTGTGTATAGTGTGTACATTGTGTATAGTGGGTATAGTGTGTATAATGTGTATAGTGTGTACAGTGTGTATAGTGTGTGTAGTGGGTATAGTGTGTATAATGTGTATAGTGTGTATAGTGTGTATAGTGTGTACAGTGTGTATAGTGTGTACAGTGTGTATAGTGTGTGTAGTGTGTACAGTGTGTATAGTGTGTATAGTGTGTGTAGTGTGTATAGTGTGTACATTGTGTATAGTGGGTATAGTGTGTATAATGTGTATAATGTGTATAGTGTGTATAGTGTGTACATTGTGTATAGTGTGTACAGTGGGTATAGTGTGTATAATGTGTATAGTGTGTACAGTGTGTATAGTGTGTGTAGTGGGTATAGTGTGTATAATGTGTATAGTGTGTATAGTGTGTATAGTGTGTACAGTGTGTATAGTGTGTACAGTGTGTGTATAGTGTGTATAGTGTGTGTAGTGTGTGTAGTGTGTACAGTGTGTATAGTGTGTATAGTGTGTGTAGTGTGTGTAGTGTGTACAGTGTGTAGTGTGTACAGTGTGTACAGTGTGTACAGTGTGTGTAGTGTGTACTGTGTGTGTGTGTGTAGTGTGTACAGTGTGTATAGTGTGTATAGTGTGTGTAGTGTGTGTAGTGTGTACAGTGTGTAGTGTGTACAGTGTGTACAGTGTGTGTAGTGTGTACAGTGTGTACAGTGTGTACAGTGTGTACAGTGTGTATAGTGTGTACTGTGTGTGTAGTGTGTACAGTGTGTAAAGTGAAGTGTATTACTTAGTAGAGGCGGTACACTGTGTACAGTGTGTATAGTGAAGTGTATTACTTAGTAGAGGCGGTACACTGTGTACAGTGTGTATAGTGAAGTGTATTACTTAGTAGAGGCGGTACACTGTGTACAGTGTGTATAGTGAAGTGTATTACTTAGTAGAGGCGGTACACTGTGTACAGTGTGTATAGTGAAATGTATTACTTAGTAGAGGCGGTACACTGCAGTGTGTATAGTGTGTACAGTGTGTATAGTGAAGTGTATTACTTAGTAGAGGCGGTACACTGTGTCCAGTGTGTATAGTGAAGTGTATTCCTTCGTAGAGGCGGTACACTGTGTACAGTGTGTATAGTGAAGTGTATTACTTAGTAGAGGCGGTACACTGTGTACAGTGTGTATAGTGAAGTGTATTACTTAGTAGAGGCGGTACACTGTGTACAGTGTGTATAGTGAAGTGTAGTACTTAGTAGAGGCGGTACACTGCAGTGTGTATAGTGAAGTGTATTACTTAGTAGAGGCGGTACACTGTGTACAGTGTGTATAGTGAAGTGTATTACTTAGTAGAGGCGGTACACTGCAGTCCTCCGGTGGCGGTGAGGGTCCAGTACTTCCCTGCAGCGGTACGGAACGCACACTTCCTGCTTCCTGTCTCACGACTCATCTCCACCTGGAACACTTCCTGGTCACCCTCCTCGTCCTGATTGGCCGAAAGGTCCATGCCTGGGGTCAGGGGTCACAGAGATCGTACAGTCTATTTACAGTACCAGTCTATACTAGTAGATCACTAATACCCAACATATATTAGATATACAGTACCAGTCTATACTAGTAGATCACTAATACCCAACATATATTAGATATACAGTACCAGACTATACTAGTAGATCACTGATACCCAACATATATTAGATATACAGTACCAGTCTATACTAGTAGATCACTAATACCCAACATATATTAGATATACAGTACCAGTCTATACTAGTAGATCACTAATACCCAACATATATTAGATATACAGTACCAGTCTATACTAGTAGATCACTAATACCCAACATATATTAGATATACAGTACCAGACTATACTAGTAGATCACTGATACCCAACATATATTAGATATACAGTACCAGTCTATACTAGTAGATCACTAATACCCAACATATATTAGATATACAGTACCAGTCTATACTAGTAGATCACTAATACCCAACATATATTAGATATACAGTACCAGACTATACTAGTAGATCACTAATACCCAACATATATTAGATATACAGTACCAGTCTATACTAGTAGATCACTGATACCCAACATATATTAGATATACAGTACCAGTCTATACTAGTAGATCACTAATACCCAACATATATTAGATATACAGTACCAGTCTATACTAGTAGATCACTGATACCCAACATATATTAGATATACAGTACCAGTCTATAATAGTAGATCACTAATACCCAACATATATTAGATATACAGTACCAGACTATACTAGTAGATCACTAATACCCAACAAATATTAGATATACAGTACCAGTCTATACTAGTAGATCACTGATACCCAACATATATTAGATACACAGTACCAGTCTATACTAGTAGATCACTGATACCCAAAATATTTTAGAAATACAGTACCAGACTATACTAGTAGATCACTAATACCCAACATATATTAGATATACAGTACCAGACTATACTAGTAGATCACTAATACCCAACATATATTAGATATACAGTACCAGTCTATACTAGTAGATCACTGATACCCAACATATATTAGATATACAGTACCAGACTATACTAGTAGATCACTGATACCCAACATATATTAGATATACAGTACCAGTCTATACTAGTAGATCACTGATACCCAACATATATTAGATATACAGTACCAGACTATACTAGTAGATCACTGATACCCAACATATATTAGATATACAGTAACAGTCTATACTAGTAGATCACTAATACCCAACATATATTAGATATACAGTACCAGTCTATACTAGTAGATCACTAATACCCAACATATATTAGATATATGGTACCAGACTATACTAGTAGATCACTGATACCCAACATATATTAGATATACAGTACCAGTCTATACTAGTAGATCACTAATACCCAACATATATAAGATATACAGTACCAGACTATACTAGTAGATCACTAATACCCAACATATATTAGATATACAGTACCAGTCTATACTAGTAGATCACTAATACCCAACATATATTAGATATACAGTACCAGTCTATACTAGTAGATCACTGATACCCAACATATATTAGATATACAGTACCAGACTATACTAGTAGATCACTAATACCCAACATATATTAGATATACAGTACCAGTCTATACTAGTAGATCACTGATACCCAACATATATTAGATATACAGTACCAGACTATACTAGTAGATCACTAATACCCAACATATATTAGATATACAGTACCAGACTATACTAGTAGATCACTAATACCCAACATATATTAGATATACAGTACCAGACTATACTAGTAGATCACTGATACCCAACATATATTAGATATACAGTACCAGTCTATACTAGTAGATCACTAATACCCAACATATATTAGATATACAGTACCAGACTATACTAGTAGATCACTAATACCCAACATATATTAGATATACAGTACCAGACTATACTAGTAGATCACTAATACCCAACATATATTAGATATACAGTACCAGTCTATACTAGTAGATCACTAATACCCAACATATATTAGATATACAGTACCAGTCTATACTAGTAGATCACTGATACCCAACATATATTAGATATACAGTACCAGACTATACTAGTAGATCACTGATACCCAACATATATTAGATATACAGTACCAGACTATACTAGTAGATCACTGATACCCAAAATATATTAGATATACAGTAACAGTCTATACTAGTAGATCACTAATACCCAACATATATTAGATATACAGTACCAGTCTATACTAGTAGATCACTAATACCCAACATATATTAGATATACAGTACCAGACTATACTAGTAGATCACTGATACCCAACATATATTAGATATACAGTACCAGTCTATACTAGTAGATCACTAATACCCAACATATATTAGATATACAGTACCAGTCTATACTAGTAGATCACTAATACCCAACATATATTAGATATACAGTACCAGTCTATACTAGTAGATCACTAATACCCAACATATATTAGATATACAGTACCAGACTATACTAGTAGATCACTGATACCCAACATATATTAGATATACAGTACCAGTCTATACTAGTAGATCACTAATACCCAACATATATTAGATATACAGTACCAGTCTATACTAGTAGATCACTAATACCCAACATATATTAGATATACAGTACCAGACTATACTAGTAGATCACTGATACCCAACATATATTAGATATACAGTACCAGACTATACTAGTAGATCACTAATACCCAACATATATTAGATATACAGTACCAGTCTATACTAGTAGATCACTAATACCCAACATATATTAGATATACAGTACCAGTCTATACTAGTAGATCACTAATACCCAACATATATTAGATATACAGTACCAGTCTATACTAGTAGATCACTGATACCCAACATATATTAGATATACAGTACCAGACTATACTAGTAGATCACTAATACCCAACATATATTAGATATACAGTACCAGTCTATACTAGTAGATCACTAATACCCAACATATATTAGATATACAGTACCAGTCTATACTAGTAGATCACTAATTCCCAACATATATTAGATATACAGTACCAGTCTATACTAGTAGATCACTGATACCCAACATATATTAGATATACAGTACCAGTCTATACTAGTAGATCACTAATACCCAACATATATTAGATATACAGTACCAGTCTATACTAGTAGATCACTAATACCCAACATATATTAGATATACAGTACCAGTCTATACTAGTAGATCACTAATACCCAACATATATTAGATATACAGTACCAGACTATACTAGTAGATCACTGATACCCAACATATATTAGATATACAGTACCAGACTATACTAGTAGATCACTGATACCCAACATATATTAGATATACAGTACCAGACTATACTAGTAGATCACTAATACCCAACATATATTAGATATACAGTACCAGTCTATACTAGTAGATCACTGATACCCAACATATATTAGATATACAGTACCAGTCTATACTAGTAGATCACTAATACCCAACATATATTAGATATACAGTACCAGTCTATACTAGTAGATCACTGATACCCAACATATATTAGATATACAGTACCAGTCTATACTAGTAGATCACTAATACCCAACATATATTAGATATACAGTACCAGACTATACTAGTAGATCACTAATACCCAACATATATTAGATATACAGTACCAGTCTATACTAGTAGATCACTAATACCCAACATATATTAGATATACAGTACCAGTCTATACTAGTAGATCACTGATACCCAACATATATTAGATATACAGTACCAGACTATACTAGTAGATCACTAATACCCAACATATATTAGATATACAGTACCAGTCTATACTAGTAGATCACTAATACCCAACATATATTAGATATACAGTACCAGTCTATACTAGTAGATCACTGATACCCAACATATATTAGATATACAGTACCAGACTATACTAGTAGATCACTAATACCCAACATATATTAGATATACAGTACCAGACTATACTAGTAGATCACTAATACCCAACATATATTAGATATACAGTACCAGACTATACTAGTAGATCACTGATACCCAACATATATTAGATATACAGTACCAGTCTATACTAGTAGATCACTAATACCCAACATATATTAGATATACAGTACCAGACTATACTAGTAGATCACTAATACCCAACATATATTAGATATACAGTACCAGACTATACTAGTAGATCACTAATACCCAACATATATTAGATATACAGTACCAGTCTATACTAGTAGATCACTAATACCCAACATATATTAGATATACAGTACCAGTCTATACTAGTAGATCACTGATACCCAACATATATTAGATATACAGTACCAGTCTATACTAGTAGATCACTAATACCCAACATATATTAGATATACAGTACCAGTCTATACTAGTAGATCACTAATACCCAACATATATTAGATATACAGTACCAGTCTATACTAGTAGATCACTAATACCCAACATATATTAGATATACAGTACCAGACTATACTAGTAGATCACTGATACCCAACATATATTAGATATACAGTACCAGACTATACTAGTAGATCACTGATACCCAACATATATTAGATATACAGTACCAGACTATACTAGTAGATCACTAATACCCAACATATATTAGATATACAGTACCAGTCTATACTAGTAGATCACTGATACCCAACATATATTAGATATACAGTACCAGTCTATACTAGTAGATCACTAATACCCAACATATATTAGATATACAGTACCAGTCTATACTAGTAGATCACTGATACCCAACATATATTAGATATACAGTACCAGTCTATACTAGTAGATCACTGATACCCAACATATATTAGATATACAGTACCAGTCTATACTAGTAGATTACTAATAACCAACATATATTAGATATACAGTACCAGTCTATACTAGTAGATCACTAATACCCAACATATATTAGATATACAGTACCAGACTATACTAGTAGATCACTGATACCCAACATATATTAGATATACAGTACCAGTCTATACTAGTAGATCACTAATACCCAACATATATTAGATATACAGTACCAGACTATACTAGTAGATCACTAATACCCAACATATATTAGATATACAGTACCAGACGATACTAGTAGATCACTAATACCCAACATATATTAGATATACAGTACCAGACTATACTAGTAGATCACTGATACCCAACATATATTAGATATACAGTACCAGACTATACTAGTAGATCACTAATACCCAACATATATTAGATATACAGTACCAGACTATACTAGTAGATCACTGATACCCAACATATATTAGATATACAGTACCAGACTATACTAGTAGATCACTGATACCCAACATATATTAGATATACAGTACCAGACTATACTAGTAGATCACTGATACCCAACATATATTAGATATACAGTACCAGACTATACTAGTAGATCACTAATACCCAACATATATTAGATATACAGTACCAGTCTATACTAGTAGATCACTAATACCCAACATATATTAGATATATGGTACCAGACTATACTAGTAGATCACTGATACCCAACATATATTAGATATACAGTACCAGTCTATACTAGTAGATCACTAATACCCAACATATATTAGATATACAGTACCAGTCTATACTAGTAGATCACTAATACCCAACATATATTAGATATACAGTACCAGACTATACTAGTAGATCACTAATACCCAACATATATTAGATATACAGTACCAGTCTATACTAGTAGATCACTGATACCCAACATATATTAGATATACAGTACCAGTCTATACTAGTAGATCACTAATACCCAACATATATTAGATATACAGTACCAGTCTATACTAGTAGATCACTAATACCCAACATATATTAGATATATGGTACCAGACTATACTAGTAGATCACTGATACCCAACATATATTAGATATACAGTACCAGTCTATACTAGTAGATCACTAATACCCAACATATATTAGATATACAGTACCAGTCTATACTAGTAGATCACTAATACCCAACATATATTAGATATACAGTACCAGACTATACTAGTAGATCACTAATACCCAACATATATTAGATATACAGTACCAGTCTATACTAGTAGATCACTGATACCCAACATATATTAGATATACAGTACCAGTCTATACTAGTAGATCACTAATACCCAACATATATTAGATATACAGTACCAGTCTATACTAGTAGATCACTAATACCCAACATATATTAGATATACAGTACCAGTCTATACTAGTAGATCACTAATACCCAACATATATTAGATATACAGTACCAGACTATACTAGTAGATCACTGATACCCAACATATATTAGATATACAGTACCAGACTATACTAGTAGATCACTGATACCCAACATATATTAGATATACAGTACCAGACTATACTAGTAGATCACTAATACCCAACATATATTAGATATACAGTACCAGTCTATACTAGTAGATCACTGATACCCAACATATATTAGATATACAGTACCAGTCTATACTAGTAGATCACTAATACCCAACATATATTAGATATACAGTACCAGTCTATACTAGTAGATCACTGATACCCAACATATATTAGATATACAGTACCAGTCTATACTAGTAGATCACTGATACCCAACATATATTAGATATACAGTACCAGTCTATACTAGTAGATTACTAATAACCAACATATATTAGATATACAGTACCAGTCTATACTAGTAGATCACTAATACCCAACATATATTAGATATACAGTACCAGACTATACTAGTAGATCACTGATACCCATCATATATTAGATATACAGTACCAGTCTATACTAGTAGATCACTAATACCCAACATATATTAGATATACAGTACCAGTCTATACTAGTAGATCACTAATACCCAACATATATTAGATATACAGTACCAGACTATACTAGTAGATCACTAATAACCAACATATATTAGATATACAGTACCAGACTATACTAGTAGATCACTAATACCCAACATATATTAGATATACAGTACCAGTCTATACTAGTAGATCACTAATACCCAACATATATTAGATATACAGTACCAGTCTATACTAGTAGATCACTAATACCCAACATATATTAGATATACAGTACCAGACTATACTAGTAGATCACTAATACCCAACATATATTAGATATACAGTACCAGTCTATACTAGTAGATCACTAATACCCAACATATATTAGATATACAGTACCAGTCTATACTAGTAGATCACTGATACCCAACATATATTAGATATACAGTACCAGACTATACTAGTAGATCACTAATACCCAACATATATTAGATAAACATATATTAGATATACGTACCAGTCTATACTAGTAGATCACTAATACCCAACATATATTAGATATACAGTACCAGTCTATACTAGTAGATCACTAATACCCAACATATATTAGATATACAGTACCAGTCTATACTAGTAGATCACTGATACCCAACACAAATATGTAGCGAGGACCAGCCAACGAGAGCATACAGGTCACAATGGTGGTATATGGGGCTTTGGTGACAAAACGGATGGCACTGTGATAGACTGCATCCAGTTTGCTGAGTAGGGTATTGGAGGCTATTTTGTAAATGACATCGCTGAAGTCAAGGATCGGTAGGATGGTCAGTTTTACGAGGGTATGTTTGGCAGCGTGAGTGAAGGAGACTTTGTTGCGAAATAGGAAGCCGATTCTAGATTTAATTTTGGATTGGAGATGTTTAATGTGAGTCTGGAAGGAGAGTTTACAGTCTAACCAGACACCTAGGTATTTGTAGTTGTCCACATATTCTAAGTCAGAACCGTACAGAGTAGTGATGCTAGACGGGCGAGCAGGTGTGGGCAGCGAATGGTTGAAGAGCATGCATTTAGTTTAACTAGCATATAAGAGCAGTTGGAGGCCACGGAAGGAGAGTTGTATGGCGTTGAAGCTCGTCTGGAGGTTTGTTAACACAGTGTCCAAAGAAGGCCAGAATGTATACAGAATGGTGTGGTCTGCGTAGAGGTGGATCAGGGAATCACCAGCAGCAAGAGAGACATCATAGATGTATACAGAATGGTGTGGTCTGCGTAGAGGTGGATCAGGGAATCACCAGCAGCGAGAGAGACATCATCTCTCCCCTTTTCAACTTCCTCGTTTAGTTTTCTCAGAGTAGTTGCTGACTTATGCTGTTCTAACCCATCCCCCACACACACACACACACACACTCACACTCACACTCACACTCACACTCACACACACACACACACACACACACACACACACACACACACACACAGTTTCTAAACTGGGACCGACCACAAAGGTCGGATAGAATTTCTGCGGAAAAATGTGTTCAGTGGTGAGGACAGAGAAAAGGGCAGAGAGAGAGAGAGACTGAAACAGAGAGAATGGGAAAGAGGGAGGAAGAGAAAGGGGGGCAAGGGAGAGCAGATGGAAAACACATGCTGCAGGGTGGAGGAGGGGAGGAAAGAGGAGGTGAATAGGAGGAGGAGGAGGAGGAAAGAGGAGGAGGAGGAAAGAGGAAGAGGGGAAGAGGAGGGGGAAAGAGGGGCTGGGGAAGAGAAGGAGGAGGAGGAAAGAGGAGGAGGGGAAGAGAAGGAGGAGGAGGAAAGAGGAGGAGGGGAAGAGAAGGAGGAAAGAGGAGCTGGGGAAGAGAAGGAGGAGGAAAGAGGAGGGGGTAGAGAAGGAGGAGGAAAGGGGAGGAGGGGTAGAGGAGGAAGAGGAAAGTGGAGGAGGGGAAGAGGAGGAGGAGGAGGAAAGAGGAGGAGGGGTAGAGGAGGAGGAGGAGGAGGAAAGAGGAGGAGGGGTAGAGGAGGAAGAGGAAAGAGGAGGAGGGGAAGAGGAGGAGGAAAGAGGAGGAGGGGTAGAGGAGGAGGAGGAGGAGGAAAGAGGAGGAGGGGTAGAGGAGGAAGAGGAAAGAGGAGGAGGGGAAGAGGAGGGGCAGGAGGAGGAAAGAGGAGGAGGAGGAGGAAAGAGGAGGAGGGGTAGAGGAGGAAGAGGAAAGAGGAGGAGGGGTAGAGGAGGAGGAGGAGGAAAGAGGAGGAGGGGTAGAGGAGGAGGAGGAGGAGGAAAGAGGAGGAGGGGTAGAGGAGGAAGAGGAAAGAGGAGGAGGGGAAGAGGAGGAGGAGGAGGAAAGAGGAGGAGGGGTAGAGGAGGAGGAGGAAAGAGGAGGAGGGGAAGAGGAGGAGGAGGAGGAAAGAGGAGGAGGGGTAGAGGAGGAGGAGGAAAGAGGAGGAGGAGGAGGAGGAGGAGGAGGAGGAAAGAGGAGGAGGGGTAGAGGAGGAGGAGGAGGAGGTAAGAGGAGCTGAGGAAGATGAGGAGGAGGAGGAAGGAGGACGAGGGGAAGAGAAGGAGGAGGGAAAGAGAAGGAGGAAAGAGGAGCTGAGGAAGAGGAGGAGGAGGAAAGAGGAGGAGGGGAAGGCGAGGTGGAAAGAGGAGCTGGGGAAGATGAGGAGGAGGAGGAAAGAGGACGAGGGGAAGAGAAGGAGGAGGGAAAGAGAAGGAGGAAAGAGGAGCTGAGGAAGATGAGGAGGGGTAGAGAAGGAAGAGGGAAGTGGAGGAGGGGAAGAGAAGGAGGAGGAGGAAAGAGGAGGAGGGGAAGAGGAGGAGGAGGCAAGAGGATCTGACCCTGTCTGAGGAGACTCTAATCTGACCCTGTCTGAGCCCCTAATACACCCCCCCCCTCTCTCTCCCGGCTGAGAGAGGAGACTCTAATCTGACCCTGTTTGAGGAGACTCTAATCTGACCCTGTCTGAGGAGACTCTAATCTGACCCTGTTTGAGCCCCTAATACACCCCCCCTCTCTCCCAGCTGAGAGAGGAGACTCTAATCTGACCCTGTCTGAGCCCCTAATACACCCCCCTCTCTCTCCCAGCTGAGAGAGGAGACTCTAATCTGACCCTGTCTGAGCCCCTAATACACCCCCCCTCTCTCCCAGCTGAGAGAGGAGACTCTAATCTGACCCTGTCTGAGGAGACTCTAATCTGACCCTGTCTGAGGAGACTCTAATCTGACCCTGTCTGAGCCCCTAATACACCCCCCCCCTCTCTCCCAGCTGAGAGAGGAGACTCTAATCTGACCCTGTCTGAGGAGAATCTAATCTGACCCTGTCTGGGCCCCTAATACACCCCACCCCCCTCTCCCAGCTGAGAGGGGAGACTCTAATCTGACCCTGTCTGAGGAGACTCTAATCTGACCCTGTCTGAGGAGACTCTAATCTGACCCTGTCTGAGAAGACTCTAATCTGACCCTGTCTGGGCCCCTAATACACCCCCCCTCTCTCTCCCAGCTGAGAGAGGAGACTCTAATCTGACCCTGTCTGAGCCCCTAATACACCCCCCCCTCTCTCCCAGCTGAGAGAGGAGACTCTAATCTGACCCTGTCTGAGCCCCTAATACACCCCCCCCTCTCTCCCAGCTGAGAGAGGAGACTCTAATCTGACCCTGTCTGAGGAGACTCTAATCTGACCCTGTCTGAGCCCCTAATACACCCCCCCCCCTCTCTCCCAGCTGAGAGAGGAGACTCTAATCTGACCCTGTCTGAGGAGACTCTAATCTGACCCTGTCTGAGGAGACTCTAATCTGACCCTGTCTGAGCCCCTAATACACCCCCCCCTCTCTCCCAGCTGAGAGAGGAGACTCTAATCTGACCCTGTCTGAGCACCTAATATACCCCCCCTCTCTCCCAGCTGAGAGAGGAGACTCTAATCTGACCCTGTCTGAGGAGACTCTAATCTGACCCTGTCTGAGCCCCTAATACACCCCCCCGCTCTCTCCCAGCTGAGAGAGAAGACTCTAATCTGACCCTGTCTGAGGAGACTCTAATCTGACCCTGTCTGAGCCCCTAATACACCCCCCCCCCTCTCTCCCAGCTGAGAGAGGAGACTCTAATCTGACCCTGTCTGAGGAGACTCTAATCTGACCCTGTCTGAGCCCCTAATACACCCCCCCCCTCTCTCCCAGCTGAGAGAGGAGCCTCTAATCTGACCCTGTCTGAGCCCCTAATACACCCCCCCCTCTCTCCCAGCTGAGAGAGGAGACTCTAATCTGACCCTGTCTGAGGAGACTCTAATCTGACCCTGTCTGAGCCCCTAATACACCCCCCCCCCTCTCTCCCAGCTGAGAGAGGAGACTCTAATCTGACCCTGTCTGAGGAGACTCTAATCTGACCCTGTCTGAGCCCCTAATACACCCCCCCTCTCTCCCAGCTGAGAGAGGAGACTCTAATCTGACCCTGTCTGAGCCCCTAATACACCCCCCCCTCTCTCCCAGCTGAGAGAGGAGACTCTAATCTGACCCTGTCTGAGCCCCTAATACAACCCCCCCCCCTCTCTCCCAGCTGAGAGAGGAGACTCTAATCTGACGCCTGTCTGAGGAGACGTCTAATCTGACCCTGTCTGAGCCCCTGAATAGCACCCCCCCCCTCTCTCCCAGTCCTGAGCCAGAGGAGACGTCTACACTCTAGACACCTGTCTGAGTGAGACTCTAATCTGACCCTGTCGTTGAGGAGACTCATAATCTGACCCTGATCTGAGGCCCTTAATACACCCCCCCTCTCTCACCAGACTGAGAGAGGAGACTACTGGAATCTGACCCTGTCTGAGGAGACTCTAATCTGACGCCTGTCTGAGCCCCTAATGCGCCCTCCCCCCCCTCTCTCCCAGCTGAAGAGAGGAGACTCTAATTCTGTTTACCCTGTCTGTATGGAGACTCTAATCTGACGCCTGTCTGAGCCCCTCATGCGCCCCCCCCCCTCTCTGCCCAGCATGAAGAGAGGAGACTCTAATCTGACCCTGTCTGAGGAGACTAATCCTGTACCCTGTCTGAGGAGACTCGTTAATCTGACCCTGTCTGAGCCCCTAATACACCCCCCCACTCTCTCCCAGCTGAGAGAGGAGACTCTAATCTGACCCTGTCTGAGGAGACTCTAATCTGACCCTGTCTGAGCCCCTAATACACCCCCCCTCTCTCCCAGCTGAGGGAGGAGACTCTAATCTGACCCTGTCTGAGGAGACTCTAATCTGACCCTGTCTGAGCCCCTAATACACCCCCCCTCTCTCCCAGCTGAGAGAGGAGACTCTAATCTGACCCTGTCTGAGGAGACTATAATCTGACCCTGTCTGAGCCCCTAATACACCCCCCTGCTCTCTCCCAGCTGAGAGAGACAGTGACGTCACCAGAGAAACGTGGAATGAGTTTCTCTAAATGAAAGCAGTCCTCTCCTCTTTCCTGTCCTGTTCCAGAGGAAGCGTCACACCCCAGACACCGCTAGTGGTTGGTAGCTTTGTCGTTAAGGTGCTCATAGGAGTTGAAATAAGGTCCCGGTACACAGAGTTCTTCATCAGACCAGAAACACTACTGGAACTTCCTGTATTGTGTCAAACTCGTTTGTTTGGGTGTTCTTGTGCCTTTACAAGTTATGAGCTGTATGAAGAGATGAGGTCAATTCTGTTTACCATTATAGATGTCACCTCATTCGGGTTCTGGTGGATGTTCTAGAAAAGCTCTACAAGGCTCTAGTTCCAGGTTGTTGTTGTTCTTACCTTGTAAGGTTCTAGTAAGGTTAAACTAGGATAGTTCCACTAAGGTTGTGTTGCTCCTATCTTCCCCGGTAAGGTTCTAGTAAGGTTCCACTAAGGTTGTGCTGCTCCTATCTTCCCTGGTAAGGTTCTAGTAAGGTTCCACTGAGGTTGTGTTGCTTCTATCTTCCCCAGGAAGGTTCTAGTAAGGTTCCACTAAGGTTGTGTTGCTCCTATCTTCCCCGGTAAGGTTCTAGTAAGGCTCCACTAAGGTTGTGTTGCTCCTACCTTGCCTGGTAAGGTTCTAGTAAGGTTGTGTTGGTCATATCTTCCCTGGTAAGGTTCTAGTAAGGTTCCACTAAGGTTGTGTTGCTCCTATCTTCCCTGGTAAGGTTCTAGTAAGGTTCCACTAAGGTTGTGTTGCTCCTATCTTCCCTGGTAAGGTTCTAGTAAGGTTCCACTAAGGTTGTGTTGCTCCTATCTTGCCTGGTAAGGTTCTAGTAAGGTTGTGTTGGTCCTATCGTCCCTGGTAAGGTTCTAGTAAGGTTCCACTAAGGTTGTGTTGCTCCTATCTTCCCTGGTAAGGTTCTAGTAAGGTTCCACTAAGGTTGTGTTGCTCCTATCTTGCCTGGTAAGGTTCTAGTAAGGTTCCACTAAGGTTGTGTGGATCCTATCTTCCCTGGTAAGGTTCTAGTAAGGTTCCACCAAGGTTGTGTTGCTCCTATCTTCCCTGGTAAGGTTCTAGTAAGGTTCTAGTAAGGTTGTGTTGGTCCTATCTTCCCTGGTAAGGTTCTAGTAAAGTTCCACTGAGGTTGTGTTGGTCCTATCTTCCATGGTAAGGTTCTAGTAAGGTTCCATTAAGGTTGTGTTGGTCCTATCTTCCATGGTAAGGTTCTAGTAAGGTTCTAGTAAGGTTGTGTTGGTCCTATCTTGCCTGGTAAGGTTCCACTAAGGTTGTGTTGGTCCTACCTTGCCTGGTAAGGTTCCACTAAGGTTGTGTTGCTGCTATCTTCCCTGGTAAGGTTCTAGTAAGGTTCTAGTAAGGTTGTGTTGGTCCTATCTTGCCTGGTAAGGTTCTAGTAAAGTTCCACTAAGGTTGTGTTGGTCCTATCTTCCCTGGTAAGGTTCTAGTAAGGTTCCACTAAGGTTGTGTTGGTCCTATCTTCCCTGGTAAGGTTCTAGTAAGGTTCCACTAAGGTTGTGATGGTCCTATCTTCCCTGGTAAGGTTCTAGTAAGGTTCCACTAAGGTTGTGATGGTCCTATCTTCCCCGGTAAGGTTCTAGAAAGGTTCTAGATAGGTTGTGTTGCTCCTATCTTCCCTGGTAAGGTTCCACTAAGATTGTGTTGCTCCTATCGTCCCTGGTAAGGTTCTAGTAAGGTTCCACTAAGGTTGTTAGATGCACTATTGTAAAGTGGTTGTTCCACTGGACATCATAAGGTGAATGCACCAACTTGTAAGTCGCTCTGGATAAGAGCGTCTGCTAAATGACTTAAATGTAAATGTTAAATGTTGTGTTGGTCCTATCTTCCCCGGTAAGGTTCTAGATAGGTTGTGTTGGTCCTATCTTCCCTGGTAAGGTTCTAGTAAGGTTCCACTAAGGTTGTGTTGGTCCTACCTTCCCTGGTACGGTTCTAGTAAGGTTGTGTTGGTCCTACCTTCCCTGGTAAGGTTCTAGTAAGGTTGTGTTGGTCCTATCTTCCCTGGTAAGGTTCTAGTAAGGTTCCACTAAGGTTGTGTTGGTCCTACCTTCCCTGGTAAGGTTCTAGTAAGGTTCTAGTAAGGTTGTGTTGCTCCTATCTTCCCTGGTAAGGTTCCACTAAGATTGTGTTGCTCCTATCTTCCCTGGTAAGGTTCTAGTAAGGTTCCACTAAGGTTGTGTTGGTCCTATCTTCCCCGGTAAGGTTCTAGTAAGGTTCTAGATAGGTTGTGTTGCTCCTATCTTCCCTGGTAAGGTTCTAGTAAGGTTCCACTAAGGTTGTGTTGGTCCTACCTTGCCTGGTGGAGACGTTCCTCTCGTTGCCGGCGGTGAGAACCACCTGAGGGTGACTCTGCTCCAGAGAGAACATCTCATCCTTCCCCACACGGCTGTTCTTCCCGCTCTTCATGGTCCCGCTCGGCCCCGACGGCGCCAGGTAGCGCCCGGAACAATCCCTGAAGGCCACCTTCCCGGAGCGGAACTCCAGCGTGTATCCGGTGGTTTTGTCGGGCGCGGACTCCAGGCTGCCGTCGTTCTTCAGGAAGCGGTTATCAGACGTCTGAAGATGGTAGCGTTGGTCCAGGAACACCAGGGTGACCAGAGAGTCAACCCCCCACGGGACGTCACGGTCTATAGAGACCTCAGAGTGGTCGGGGTTAGAGGTCAGGTGGGCGTAACGCTTCCTGGCCAGGCTGAACAGGTTCACCTGGGGGGTGGGAGGGGTTAGAGGTCAGGTGGGCGTAACGCTTCCTGCCCAGGCTGAACAGGTTCACCTGGGGGGGCGGGGTTAGAGGTCAGGTGGGCGTAATGCTTCATGGCCAGGCTGAACAGGTTCACCTGGGGAGGGGTTAGAGGTCAGGTGGGCGTAACGCTTCCTGGCCAGGCTGAACAGGTTCACCTGGGGGGTGGGAGGGGTTAGAGGTCAGGTGGGCATAACGCTTCCTGGCCAGGCTGAACAGGTTCAACCTGGGAGGGGGGGGTTAGAGGTCAGGTGGGCGTAACGCTTCCTGGCCAGGCTGAACAGGTTCACCTGGGGGGGGGGGGGGGTTAGAGGTCAGGTGGGCATAACGCTTCCTGGCCAGGCTGAACAGGTTCACCTGGGGGGGGTTAGAGCTCAGGTATGCATAATGTTTCCTGGCCAGGCTGAACAGGTTCACCTGGGGGGGGATTAGAGGTCAGGTGGGCATAATGCTTCCTGGCCAGGCTGAACAGGTTCACCAGGGGGAGGTTTGGACGCTGGGTGATGTGTGTGTGTGTGTGTGTGTGTGTGTGTGTGTGTGTGTGTGTGTGTGTGTGTGTGTGTGTGTGTGTGTGTGTGTGTGTGTATGTGTGTGTGTGTGTGTGTGTATTAGTTACCTGGGGATGCATGGCCAGGTGGACACACCACTTCTCTGCTGCTGATACTGTCTGGAACAAACACACACACACATCCTGTTTACACACACACATCCTGTTTACACACACACATCCTGTTTATACACACACATCCTGTTTACACACGTTACACACACACATCCTGTTTATACACACATCCTGTTAATATACACACATCCTGTTTATACACACACATCCTGTTTACACACACACATCCTGTTTATACACACATCCTGTTTATACACACATCCTGTTTATACACACATCCTGTTTACACACATCCTATGTTTATACACACACATCCTGTTTATACACATTACACACACATATCTTTGCTCGCAGGTCTGCATACCCACATCCACCCCCACACACAGAGAAAAAACATTTTAGTGCCCCCTATTTAGAGACAGGGAGTCAATGCTGAGACCAAGGTGTCTTTATTTAGACAGGGAGTCAATGCTGAGACCAAGGTGTCTTTATTTAGACAGGGAGTCAATGCTGAGACCAAGGTGTCTTTATTTAGACAGGGAGTCAATGCTGAGACCAAGGTGTCTTTATTTAGACAGGGAGCTACCCCAAAGATAAATATAGTTTACTGAACTAAACTACCCTAAAGATAAATATAGTTTACTGAACTAAGCTACCCTAAAGATAAATATAGTTTACTGAATTAAACTACCCTAAAGATAAATATAGTTTACTGAACTAAACTACACTAAAGAGAAATATAGTTTACTGAACTAAACTACCCTAAAGATAAATATAGTTTACTGAACTAAACTACCCTTAAGATAAATATAGTTTACTGAACTAAGCTACCCTTAAGATAAATATAGTTTACTGAACTAAGCTACCCTTAAGATAAATATAGTTTACTGAACTAAACTACCCTTAAGATAAATATAGTTTACTGAACTAAACTACCCTTAAGATAAATATAGTTTACTGAACTAAACTACCCTAAAGAGAAATATAGTTTACTGAACTAAACTACCCTTAAGAGAAATATAGTTTACTGAACTAAACTACCCTAAAGAGAAATATAGTTTACTGAACTAAACTACCCTTAAGATAAATATAGTTTACTGAACTAAACTACCCTAAAGAGAAATATAGTTTACTGAACTAAACTACCCTAAAGATAAATATAGTTTACTGAACTAAACTACTCTAAAGATAAATATAGTTTACTGAACTAAACTACCCTTAAGATAAATATAGTTTACTGAACTAAACTACCCTAAAGAGAAATATAGTTTACTGAACTAAACTACCCTAAAGATAAATATAGTTTACTGAACTAAGCTACCCTAAAGAGAATTATAGTTTACTGAACTAAACTACCCTTAAGATAAATATAGTTTACTGAACTAAACTACCCTAAAGAGAAATATAGTTTACTGAACTAAACTACCCTAAAGAGAAATATAGTTTACTGAACTAAACTACCCTAAAGAGAAATATAGTTTACTGAACTAAACTACCCTAAAGAGAAATATAGTTTACTGAACTAAACTACACTAAAGATAAATATAGTTTACTGAACTAAACTACCCTTAAGATAAATATAGTTTACTGAACTAAACTACCCTAAAGAGAAATATAGTTTACTGAACTAAACTACCCTAAAGATAAATATAGTTTACTGAACTAAACTACCCTAAAGATAAATATAGTTTACTGAACTAAACTACCCTAAAGATAAATATAGTTTACTGAACTAAACTACCCTAAAGAGAAATATAGTTTACTGAACTAAACTACCCTAAAGAGAAATATAGTTTACTGAACTAAGCTACCCTAAAGATAAATATAGTTTACTGAACTAAACTACCCTTAAGATAAATATAGTTTACTGAACTAAGCTACCCTAAAGATAAATATAGTTTACTGAACTAAACTACACTAAAGATAAATATAGTTTACTGAACTAAACTACCCTAAAGATAAATATAGTTTACTGAACTAAGCTACCCTAAAGATAAATATAGTTTACTGAACTAAACTACCCTAAAGATAAATATAGTTTACTGAACTAAACTACCCTAAAGATAAATATAGTTTACTGAACTAAACTACCCTAAAGAGAAATATAGTTTACTGAACTAAGCTACCCTAAAGATAAATATAGTTTACTGAACTAAACTACCCTAAAGATAAATATAGTTTACTGAACTAAGCTACCCTAAAGATAAATATAGTTTACTGAACTAAACTACCCTAAAGATAAATATAGTTTACTGAACTAAACTACACTAAAGATAAATATAGTTTACTGAACTAAACTACCCTAAAGATAAATATAGTTTACTGAACTAAACTACCCTAAAGATAAATATAGTTTACTGAACTAAACTACCCTAAAGATAAATATAGTTTACTGAACTAAGCTACCCTAAAGATAAATATAGTTTACTGAACTAAACTACCCTTAAGATAAATATAGTTTACTGAACTAAACTACCCTTAAGATAAATATAGTTTACTGAACTAAACTACCCTAAAGAGAAATATAGTTTACTGAACTAAACTACCCTAAAGAGAAATATAGTTTACTGAACTAAACTACCCTAAAGAGAAATATAGTTTACTGAACTAAACTACCCTTAAGATAAATATAGTTTACTGAACTAAACTACCCTAAAGATGAATATAGTTTACTGAACTAAACTACCCTAAAGATAAATATAGTTTACTGAACTAAACTACCCTAAAGATAAATATAGTTTACTGAACTAAACTACTCTAAAGATAAATATAGTTTACTGAACTAAACTACCCTAAAGATAAATATAGTTTACTGAACTAAACTACCCTAAAGAGAATTATAGTTTACTGAACTAAACTACACTTAAGATAAATATAGTTTACTGAACTAAACTACCCTAAAGATAAATATAGTTTACTGAACTAAGCTACCCTAAAGATAAATATAGTTTACTGAACTAAACTACCCTAAAGATAAATATAGTTTACTGAACTAAGCTACCCTAAAGATAAATATAGTTTACTGAACTAAACTACCCTAAAGAGAAATATAGTTTACTGAACTAAACTACCCTAAAGAGAAATATAGTTTACTGAACTAAACTACCCTAAAGAGAAATATAGTTTACTGAACTAAACTACCCTAAAGAGAAATATAGTTTACTGAACTAAACTACCCTAAAGAGAAATATAGTTTACTGAACTAAACTACACTAAAGATGAATATAGTTTACTGAACTAAACTACCCTAAAGCTACCCTTAAGATAAATATAGTTTACTGAACTAAACTACCCTAAAGAGAAATATAGTTTACTGAACTAAACTACACTAAAGATGAATATAGTTTACTGAACTAAACTACCCTAAAGATAAATATAGTTTACTGAACTAAACTACCCTTAAGATAAATATAGTTTACTGAACTAAGCTACCCTTAAGATAAATATAGTTTACTGAACTAAGCTACCCTAAAGATAAATATAGTTTACTGAACTAAACTACCCTTAAGATAAATATAGTTTACTGAACTAAACTACCCTTAAGATAAATATAGTTTACTGAACTAAACTACCCTAAAGAGAAATATAGTTTACTGAACTAAACTACCCTTAAGAGAAATATAGTTTACTGAACTAAACTACCCTAAAGAGAAATATAGTTTACTGAACTAAACTACCCTTAAGATAAATATAGTTTACTGAACTAAACTACCCTAAAGAGAAATATAGTTTACTGAACTAAACTACCCTAAAGATAAATATAGTTTACTGAACTAAACTACCCTAAAGATAAATATAGTTTACTGAACTAAACTACTCTAAAGATAAATATAGTTTACTGAACTAAACTACCCTTAAGATAAATATAGTTTACTGAACTAAACTACCCTAAAGAGAATTATAGTTTACTGAACTAAACTACCCTTAAGATAAATATAGTTTACTGAACTAAACTACCCTAAAGAGAATTATAGTTTACTGAACTAAACTACCCTTAAGATAAATATAGTTTACTGAACTAAACTACACTAAAGATAAATATAGTTTACTGAACTAAGCTACCCTTAAGATAAATATAGTTTACTGAACTAAACTACCCTTAAGATAAATATAGTTTACTGAACTAAACTACCCTTAAGATAAATATAGTTTACTGAACTAAACTACCCTAAAGAGAAATATAGTTTACTAAACTACCCTAAAGAGAAATATAGTTTACTGAACTAAACTACCCTAAAGAGAAATATAGTTTACTGAACTAAACTACCCTAAAGAGAAATATAGTTTATTGAACTAAACTACCCTAAAGAGAAATATAGTTTACTGAACTAAACTACACTAAAGATGAATATAGTTTACTGAACTAAACTACCCTAAAGAGAAATATAGTTTACTGAACTAAACTACACTAAAGATGAATATAGTTTACTGAACTAAACTACCCTAAAGATAAATATAGTTTACTGAACTAAACTATACTAAAGATTAATATAGTTTACTGAACTAAACTACCCTAAAGATAAATATAGTTTACTGAACTAAACTACCCTTAAGATAAATATAGTTTACTGAACTAAGCTACCCTTAAGATAAATATAGTTTACTGAACTAAACTAAAGATAAATATAGTTTACTGAACTAAACTACCCTAAAGATAAATATAGTTTACTGAACTAAACTACCCTAAAGAGAAATATAGTTTACTGAACTAAACTACCCTTAAGATAAATATAGTTTACTGAACTGAACTACCCTTAAGATAAATATAGTTTACTGAACTAAACTACCCTTAAGATAAATATAGTTTACTGAACTAAACTACCCTAAAGAGAAATATAGTTTACTGAACTAAATTACCCTTAAGAGAAATATAGTTTACTGAACTAAACTACCCTAAAGAGAAATATAGTTTACTGAACTAAACTACCCTAAAGAGAAATATAGTTTACTGAACTAAACTACCCTAAAGAGAATTATAGTTTACTGAACTAAACTACCCTTAAGATAAATATAGTTTACTGAACTAAACTACACTAAAGATAAATATAGTTTACTGAACTAAGCTACCCTTAAGATAAATATAGTTTACTGAACTAAACTACCCTTAAGATAAATATAGTTTACTGAACTAAACTACCCTTAAGATAAATATAGTTTACTGAACTAAACTACCCTAAAGAGAAATATAGTTTACTAAACTACCCTAAAGAGAAATATAGTTTACTGAACTAAACTACCCTAAAGAGAAATATAGTTTACTGAACTAAACTACCCTAAAGAGAAATATAGTTTATTGAACTAAACTACCCTAAAGAGAAATATAGTTTACTGAACTAAACTACCCTAAAGAGAATTATAGTTTACTGAACTAAACTACCCTTAAGATAAATATAGTTTACTGAACTAAACTACCCTAAAGAGAATTATAGTTTACTGAACTAAACTACCCTTAAGATAAATATAGTTTACTGAACTAAACTACCCTAAAGAGAATTATAGTTTACTGAACTAAACTACCCTTAAGATAAATATAGTTTACTGAACTAAACTACCCTAAAGAGAATTATAGTTTACTGAACTAAACTACCCTTAAGATAAATATAGTTTACTGAACTAAACTACACTAAAGATAAATATAGTTTACTGAACTAAGCTACCCTTAAGATAAATATAGTTTACTGAACTAAACTACCCTTAAGATAAATATAGTTTACTGAACTAAACTACCCTTAAGATAAATATAGTTTACTGAACTAAACTACCCTAAAGAGAAATATAGTTTACTGAACTAAACTACCCTAAAGAGAAATATAGTTTACTGAACTAAACTACCCTAAAGAGAAATATAGTTTACTGAACTAAACTACCCTAAAGAGAAATATAGTTTACTGAACTAAACTACCCTAAAGAGAAATATAGTTTACTGAACTAAACTACACTAAAGATGAATATAGTTTACTGAACTAAACTACCCTAAAGAGAAATATAGTTTACTGAACTAAACTACACTAAAGATGAATATAGTTTACTGAACTAAACTACCCTAAAGATAAATATAGTTTACTGAACTAAACTATACTAAAGATTAATATAGTTTACTGAACTAAACTACCCTAAAGATAAATATAGTTTACTGAACTAAACTACCCTTAAGATAAATATAGTTTACTGAACTAAGCTACCCTAAAGATAAATATAGTTTACTGAACTAAACTACCCTTAAGATAAATATAGTTTACTGAACTAAACTACCCTTAAGATAAATATAGTTTACTGAACTAAACTACCCTAAAGAGAAATATAGTTTACTGAACTAAACTACCCTTAAGAGAAATATAGTTTACTGAACTAAACTACCCTAAAGAGAAATATAGTTTACTGAACTAAACTACCCTAAAGAGAAATATAGTTTACTGAACTAAACTACCCTAAAGATAAATATAGTTTACTGAACTAAACTACCCTAAAGATAAATATAGTTTACTGAACTAAACTACTCTAAAGATAAATATAGTTTACTGAACTAAACTACCCTTAAGATAAATATAGTTTACTGAACTAAACTACCCTAAAGAGAATTATAGTTTACTGAACTAAACTACCCTTAAGATAAATATAGTTTACTGAACTAAACTACCCTAAAGAGAATTATAGTTTACTGAACTAAACTACCCTTAAGATAAATATAGTTTACTGAACTAAACTACACTAAAGATAAATATAGTTTACTGAACTAAGCTACCCTTAAGATAAATATAGTTTACTGAACTAAACTACCCTTAAGATAAATATAGTTTACTGAACTAAACTACCCTTAAGATAAATATAGTTTACTGAACTAAACTACCCTAAAGAGAAATATAGTTTACTGAACTAAACTACCCTAAAGAGAAATATAGTTTACTGAACTAAACTACCCTAAAGAGAAATATAGTTTACTGAACTAAACTACCCTAAAGAGAAATATAGTTTATTGAACTAAACTACCCTAAAGAGAAATATAGTTTACTGAACTAAACTACACTAAAGATGAATATAGTTTACTGAACTAAACTACCCTAAAGCTACCCTTAAGATAAATATAGTTTACTGAACTAAACTACCCTAAAGAGAAATATAGTTTACTGAACTAAACTACACTAAAGATGAATATAGTTTACTGAACTAAACTACCCTAAAGATAAATATAGTTTACTGAACTAAACTACACTAAAGATTAATATAGTTTACTGAACTAAACTACACTAAAGATAAATATAGTTTACTGAACTAAGCTACCATAAAGATAAATATAGTTTACTGAACTAAACTACACTAAAGATAAATATAGTTTACTGAACTAAACTACCCTTAAGATAAATATAGTTTACTGAACTAAACTACCCTTAAGATAAATATAGTTTACTGAACTAAACTACCCTAAAGATAAATATAGTTTACTGAACTAAACTACCCTAAAGATAAATATAGTTTACTAAACTAAACTACCCTTAAGAGAAATATAGTTTACTGAACTAAACTACCCTAAAGAGAAATATAGTTTACTGAACTAAACTACCCTAAAGAGAAATATAGTTTACTGAACTAAACTACCCTAAAGAGAAATATAGTTTACTGAACTAAACTACACTCAAGTAATTAGCTACACCGCTACATAGTAAAACAGTAGTGTGTAGTTCCAGGAGTTAGCTACACCGCTACATGGTAAAACAGTAGTGTGTAGTTCCAGTAGTTAGCTACACCACTACATGCTAAAACAGTAGTGTGCAGTTCCAGTAGTTAGCTACACCGCTACATGGTAAAACAGTAGTGTGTAGTTCCAGGAGTTAGCTACACCGCTACATGGTAAAACAGTAGTGTGTAGTTCCAGTAGTTAGCTACACCACTACATGCTAAAACAGTAGTGTGCAGTTCCAGTAGTTAGCTACACCGCTACATGGTAAAACAGTAGTGTGTAGTTCCAGTAGTTAGCTACACCGCTACATGCTAAAACAGTAGTGTGTAGTTCCAGTAGTTAGCTACACCGCTACATGGTAAAACAGTAGTGTGTAGTTCCTGTAGTTAGCTACACCGCTACATGGTAAAACAGTAGTGTGTAGTTCCAGTAGTTAGCTACACCGCTACATGGTAAAACAGTAGTGTGTAGTTCCAGTAGTTAGCTACACCGCTACATGGTAAAACAGTAGTGTGTAGTTCCAGTAGTTAGCTACACCGCTACATGGTAAAACAGTAGTGTGTAGTTCCAGTAGTTAGCTACACCGCTACATGGTAAAACAGTAGTGTGTAGTTCCAGTAGTTAGCTACACCGCTACATGGTAAAACAGTAGTGTGTAGATCCAGTAGTTAGCTACACCGCTACATGGTAAAACAGTAGTGTTTAGTTAGCTACTACCAAGCTACTCCTCAACATGGCACATAAACACAAGCACTACAGGCTATACACGTGCACACACACACTCCATCCTGGTCTCAGAGGATTTCCTACTATCCTGTACGGGGAAATCCAAAACACTTCATTTAGTATGATGTTACAGTTTCGTATGGTATGTAATTCATTTGTGGATGTCCATTGATCCATTTCATATGATACTGTATGATATGTTTTGAATTGCAATTCGTACAATATGTTACAAAATCCAATTAGCTAGGTGGCTAACTTTAGCTAGGCTAGGGGTTAGGGGTTAAGGTTAGGAGTTAGGTTAAGTTTACAGTTAGGAGTTAGGTTAAATGGTTAAGGTTTAGGAGTTAGGAGTTAGGTTAAGGTTTATGTCGTACAATATGTTACAAATTCCAATTTGTTGTGGCTAACGTTAGCTAGATGGCTAACATTAGCTAGGCTAGGGGTTAAGGTTAGGAGTTAGGTTAAATGGTTAAGGTTTATGGGTTAGGAATTAGGTTAAAGGGTTTTAAGGTTACGGGAAGGGTTAACATGCTAAGTAGTTGGCTAACTTTAGCTAGGCTAGGGGTTAGGGGTTAAGGTTAGGAGTTAGGTTAAAGGGTTAAGGTGTATGTGTTAGGAATTAGGTTAAATGGTTTTAAGGTTACGGGAAGGGTTAACATGCTAAGTAGTTGGCTAACTTTAGCTAGGCTAGGGGTTAGGGGTTAAGGTTAGGAGTTAGGTTAAAGGGTTAAGGTGTATGTGTTAGGAATTAGGTTAAATGGTTTTAAGGTTACGGGAAGGGTTAAGTAGTTGCAAAGTTTCGAAATAAGGTAAAATGTTCAAGTTGTCCATGATGAGATTCGAACACATAACCTTTCGGGTTGCTAGCTAAATGTTCATACACCACGACACATACACCCCAACCAACCAACCCCCGTCTGTCTTGTAACGATACCCAACTGTAACATATATTACTAATTTAAAATGTCCCCGATTTACGTTTCCTATGTTACGTCTCGTCTATGAAACCAGGATGATGACACAACTCATATATCAACCCCCAATACCTGAGCGAAGCAGCTGATCCGGTCTTCGCTTCCTCCCAGGTACCTCCCGTAGGGCTCCGACAGCAGCGACCAGCGGCCGTCATCATGCGCGGTTAACACGAACCTGCAGTCTTTACCTCGACACTCGCTCTCTCCGGTAACGTTCCCGTCTTTATCCGTACCCAGATACCGTCCGAGGTGTGACCGGAGGAACACCACGCTGCCGCTAGAGTCTCCCGCCGTGTCACCGGTGTTCTGCTCCAACGTCCACATCTGTTTCTTCTTCAGACTCGAGGCGGAGGCGTTGATTTTAAAACCAAACGTTTCAGCCGTGAGATATTTATTCCCCGCGTTAATCAGCCCGAGTTGGATCTGCAGCACGTCACCGCCGCCGGTAGAACCGCCATTAGAAGACATGATCCTTACCGAACCGTCCGTTCTGACCGGGGGGACCAGAGAGAGAGAGAGAGAAAAAGAGTTGCTGTGTGCGCGTGTGTGTGAGGAGGCTCCGGTAAATGTAGTGCGTGGATTGAACCAAAGGAGGTTCTTTGTGCTGTGTGACGGGGCTGTGGAGTTGGCACGCCGCTGGCTCTGTCCGCTGACTGCGGATACAGACAGACTCGGTGCTGCAGAGGATACAGGGCGAGGAGGATGGGCGAGAGAACTGCAGCGCGCACACACACACACACACACACACACACACACGCACACACGCACACACACACCACTTGCATGCAAATATCAACCTGACCCATCACTATGAATAGACAGTTACAAGTCGTTTATCTGGTAATCATTATTACACCGCTCAGGTTACAGATATGGATGGACAGAGAGAGGGAGATTGTAAAATACAACCCATATTTATGTTTATTTATTTTCCCTTTTGTACTTTAACTATTTGTACATCGTTACAACACTGTATATAGACATAATATGACATTTGAAATGTCTTTATTCTTTTGGAATTTCTGTGAGTGTAATGTTTACTGTTAATTTGTTATTGTTTATTTCACTTGAATTGAATTGAGAGAGAGAGACAGAGAGAGAGAGAGACAGAGAGAGACACAGAGAGACAGAGACAGAGAGAGACACAGAGAGAGAGAGACAGAGAGAGACAGAGAGAGAGAGAGAGAGAGAGAGATAGAGAGAGAGAGACACAGAGAGAGACAGAGAGAGAGAGAGAGAGAGAGAGAGAGAGATGGGAGGGCGTGGAACAGTTAAATAGGGTAGATAGACTATAGATACAGTAGCCTAGAGAGAGAGAGAGAGAGAGAGAGAGAGAGAGATGGGAGGGCGTGGAACAGTTAAATAGGGTAGAGAGACTATAGATACAGGAGCCTAGAGAGAGAGAGAGAGAGAGAGAGAGAGAGAGAGATGGGAGGGCGTGGAACAGTTAAATAGGGTAGATAGACTATAGATACAGTAGCCTAGAGAGAGAGAGAGAGAGATGGGAGGGCGTGGAACAGTTAAATAGGGTAGATAGACTATAGATACAGTAGCCTAGAGAGAGAGAGAGAGAGAGAGAGAGAGAGAGAGAGAGAGAGATGGGAGGGCGTGGAACAGTTAAATAGGGTAGATAGACTATAGATACAGTAGCCTAGAGAGAGAGAGAGAGAGAGAGAGAGAGAGAGATGGGAGGGCGTGGAACAGTTAAATAGGGTAGATAGACTATAGATACAGTAGCCTAGAGAGAGAGAGAGAGAGAGAGAGAGAGAGAGATGGGAGGGCGTGGAACAGTTAAATAGGGTAGATAGACTATAGATACAGTAGCCTAGAGAGAGAGAGAGAGAGAGAGAGAGAGAGAGAGATGGGAGGGCGTGGAACAGTTAAATAGGGTAGATAGACTATAGATACAGTAGCCTAGAGAGAGAGAGAGAGAGAGAGAGAGAGAGAGATGGGAGGGCGTGGAACAGTTAAATAGGGTAGATAGACTATAGATACAGTAGCCTAGAGAGAGAGAGAGAGAGAGAGAGAGAGAGAGATGGGAGGGCGTGGAACAGTTAAATAGGGTAGATAGACTATAGATACAGTAGCCTAGAGAGAGAGAGAGAGAGAGAGATGGGAGGGCGTGGAACAGTTAAATAGGGTAGATAGACTATAGATACAGTAGCCTAGAGAGAGAGAGAGAGAGAGAGAGAGAGAGAGAGATGGGAGGGCGTGGAACAGTTAAATAGGGTAGATAGACTATAGATACAGTAGCCTAGAGAGAGAGAGGAGGGGGGAGGAAAGAGAGAGAGAGGAGGGGGAGGAAAGAGAGAGAGGGAGGCAGCCAGATAGAGAGAAAGATTGTGTAGATATAGAGATACCTTCTGTACCATTTGTACATCATTACAACACTGTATATAGACATAATATGACATTTGTAATGTCTTTATTCTTTTGGAATTTCTGTGAGTGTAATGTTTACTGTTAATTTTTATTGTTTATTTCACTTTTGTATATTATCTACCTCACTTGCTTTGATAATGTTAACACATGTTTCTCATGCCAATAAAGCCCCTTTAATTGACTTGAATTGATTATAGAGAGATAGATAGTGTAGATAGAGATATAGATAGTGTAGATAGAGATATAGATATAGAGAATAGCCAGCAGCATACCACCCTGCATACCACTGCTGGCTTGCTTCTGAAGCTAAGCAGGGTTGGTCCTGGTCAGTCCCTGGATGGGAGACCAGGTGCTGCTGGAAGTGGTGTTGGAGGGCCAGTAGGAGGCACTCTTTCCTCTGGTCTAAACAAAGATCCCAATGCCCCAGGGCAGTGATTGGGGACACTGCTCTGTGTAGGGTGCTGTCTTTCGGATGGGACGTTAAAACGGGTGTCCTGACTCTCTGAGGTCATTAAAGATCCCATGGCACTTATCGTAAGAGTAGGGGTGTTAACCCCGGTGTCCTGGCTAAATTCCCAATCTGGCCCTCAACCATCACGGTCACCTAATTAATCCCCAGTTTACAATTGGCTCATTCATCCCCCTCCTCTCCCCTGTAACTATTCCCCAGGTCGTTGCTGCAAATGAGAACGTGTTCTCAGTCAACTTACCTGGTAAAATAACGGTAAAATAAATAAATAAAATAAATATAGATATAGATAGTGTAGATAGAGATATAGATAGTGTAGATAGAGATATAGATATAGATAGTGGAGATATATAGAGATAGATAGTGTTGATATAGAGATAGATAGTGTATATATAGAGATAGATAGTGTAGATATAGAGATAGATAGTGTAGATAGAGATATAGATAGTGTAGATATAGAGATAGATAGTGTAGATATATAGAGATAGATAGTGTTGATATAGAGATAGATAGTGTAGATATAGAGATATATAGTGTAGATATATAGATAGTATAGATATAGAGATAGATAGTGTATATATAGAGATAGATAGTGTAGATAGAGATATAGATAGTGTATATATAGAGATAGATAGTGTAGATAGAGATATAGATAGTATATATATAGAGATAGATAGTGTCTATATAGAGATAGATAGTGTAGATAGAGATATAGACAGTGTATATATAGAGATAGTGTAGATATAGAGATAGATAGTGTAGATAGAGATATAGATAGTGTATATGTAGAGATAGTGTATATATAGAGATAGTGTAGATAGAGATATAGATAGTGGAGATATATAGAGATAGATAGTGTCGATATAGAGATAGATAGTGTAGATAGAGATAGAGATAGTGTATATATAGAGATAGATAGTGTATATATAGAGATAGTGTATATATAGATATAGATAGTGTATATATAGAGATAGTGTATATACAGAGATAGATAGTGTAGATAGAGATATAGATCGTGTATATATAGAGATAGATAGTGTATATATAGAGATAGTGTTGATATAGAGATAGATAGTGTAGATATAGAGATAGATAGTGTATATATAGAGATAGATAGTGTAGATATAGAGATCGTGTAGATAGAGATATAGATAGTGTAGATATATAGAGATAGATAGTGTATATATAGAGATAGATAGTGTAGATAGAGATAGATAGTGTAGATATAGAGATAGATAGTGTATATATAGAGATAGATAGTGTAGATAGAGATATAGATAGTGTATATATAGAGATAGTGTAGATAGAGATATAGATAGTATATATATAGAGATAGATAGTGTAAATAGAGACATAGATAGTGGAGATATATAGAGATAGATAGTGTAGATAGAGATATAGACAGTGTATATATAGAGATAGTGTAGATATAGAGATAGATAGTGTAGATAGAGATATAGATAGTGTATATATAGAGATAGTGGAGATAGAGATATATATATAGAGATAGTGTAGATAGAGATATAGATAGTGGAGATATATAGAGATAGATAGTGTCGATATAGATAGTGGAGATAAATAGAGATAGATAGTGTAGATATAGAGATAGATAGTGTAGATAGAGAAAGGGAAGCAGCCAGACAGCCAGATATAGAGATATAGAGACAGTGTAGATAGAGATATACATTGTGTAGATAGAGATATATAGTGTAGATAAAGATATATATAGTGTAGATAGAGATATATATAGTGTAGATAGAGATATATATAGTGTATATATAGTGTAGATATAGATATATATTGTGTATATATAGATATACATTGTATATATATAGTGTAGATAGAGATATATATAGTGTAGATAGAGATATATATATATAGTGTAGATGGAGATATATATAGTGTAGATAGAGATATATATAGTGTATATATAGTGTAGATAGAGATATATATATATAGTGTAGATGGAGATATATATAGTGTATATATAGTGTAGATATAGATATATATGGTGTATATATAGATATATATAGTGTAGATAGAGATATATATAGTGTAGATAGAGATATATATATATAGTGTAGATGGAGATATATATAGTGTATATATAGTGTAGATATAGATATATATTGTGTATATATAGATATATATAGTGTAGATAGAGATATAGATATAGTGTATATATAGATATATATAGTATAGATATAGATATATATATAGTGTAGATGGAGATATATATAGTGTATATATAGTGTAGATATAGATATATATATTGTGTATATATAGATATATATAGTATAGATATATATATATATAGTGTATATAGAGATATATATATATAGTGTAGATATAGATATATATATTTAGTGTATATATAGATACAGTGTAGCTAGAGATGTATATTGTGTAGATATAGATATATATAGTGTAGATATAGATATATATAGTGTAGATATAGATATATATAGTGTAGATATAGATATATATTGTGTAGATAGAGATACATATAGTGTAGATATAGATATATATAGTGTAGATATAGATATATATTGTGTAGATATAGATATATATTGTGTAGATAGAGATATATATAGTGTAGATATAGATATATATAGTGTAGATATAAATATATATAGTGTAGATATAGATATATATTGTGTAGATAGAGATATATATTGTGTAGATAGAGATATATATAGTGTAGATAGATATATATATAGTGTAGATAGAGATATATATTGTGTAGATATAGATATATATAGTGTAGATATAGATATATATAGTGTAGATATAGATATATATTGGGTCGATAGAGATATACATAGTGTAGGTATAGATATATATAGTGTAGATATAGATATATATTGTGTAGATATAGCTATATATAGTGGTGATAGATATATATATAGTGTAGATAGAGATATATATATATAGTGTATATATAGATATATATATAGTGTAGAAATAGATATATATAGTATAGATAGAGAGTATAGATACTGTTAACCTATAAAGCGTTACATGGGCTTGCTCCTACCTATCTTTCCGAGTTGGTCCTGCCGTACATACCTACACGTACGCTACGGTCACAAGACGCAGGCCTCCTAATTGTCCTAGAATTTCTAAGCAAACAGCGGGAGGCAGGGCTTTCTCCTATAGATCTCCATTTTTATGGAATAGTCTGCCTACCCATGCTTCTACACCTGCATTGCTTGCTGTTTGGGGTTTTAGGCTGGGTGTCTGTACAGCACTTCGAGATATTAGCTGATGTACGAAGGGCTATATAAAATATACTTGATTTGATTTGATATATATTGTGTAGATAGAGATACATATAGTGTAGATATAGATATATATAGTGTAGATATAGATATATATTGTGTAGATATAGCTATATATAGTGTAGATAGAGATATATATATAGTGTAGATAGAGATATATATAGTGTAGATAGAGATATATAGTGTTTAGATATAGATATATATAGTGTAGATATAGATATATAGTGTTTAGATATAGATATATATAGTGTAGATATAGATATATATAGTGTAGATAGAGATATATATTGTGTAGATATAGCTATATATAGTGTAGATAGAGAGATATATAGTGTAGATAGAGATATATAGTGTAGATAGAGATATATATAGTGTAGATAGAGATACAGTGGGGAGAACAAGTATTTGATACACTGCCGATTTTGCAGGTTTTCCTACTTACAAAGCATGTAGAGGTCTGTAATTTTTATCATAGGTACACTTCAACTGTGAGAGACGGAATCTAAAACAAAAATCCAGAAAATCACATTGTATGATTTTTAAGTAATTAATTTGCATTTTATTGCATGACATAAGTATTTGATACATCAGAAAAGCAGAACTTAATATTTGGTACAGAAACCTTTGTTTGCAATTACAGAGATCATACGTTTCCTGTAGTTCTTGACCAGGTTTGCACACACTGCAGCAGGGATTTTGGCCCACTCCTCCATACAGACCTTCTCCAGATCCTTCAGGTTTCGGGGCTGTCGCTGGGCAATACGGACTTTCAGCTCCCTCCAAAGATATTCTATTGGGTTCAGGTCTGGAGACTGGCTAGGCCACTCCAAGACCTTGAGATGCTTCTTACAGAGCCACTCCTTAGTTGCCCTGGCTGTGTGTTTCGGGTCGTTGTCTTGCTGGAAGACCCAGCCACGACCCATCTTCAATGCTCTTACTGAGGGAAGGAGGTTGTTGGCCAAGATCTCGCGATACATGGCCCCATCCATCCTCCCCTCAATACGGTGCAGTCGTCCTGTCCCCTTTGCAGAAAAGCATCCCCAAAGAATGATGTTTCCACCTCCATGCTTCACGGTTGGGATGGTGTTCTTGGGGTTGTACTCATCCTTCTATTCCTCCAAACACGGCGAGTGGAGTTTAGAGCAAAAAGCTCTATTTTTGTCTCATCAGACCACATGACCTTCTCCCATTCCTCCTCTGGATCATCCAGATGGTCATTGGCAAACTTCAGACGGGCCTGGACATGCGCTGGCTTGAGCAGGGGGACCTTGCGTGCGCTGCAGGATTTTAATCCATGACGGCATAGTGTGTTACTAATGGTTTTCTTTGAGACTGTGGTCCCAGCTCTCTTCAGGTCATTGACCATGTCCTGCCGTGTAGTTCTGGGCTGATCCCTCACCTTCCTCATGATCATTGATGCCCCACGAGGTGAGATCTTGCATGGAGCCCCAGACCGAGGGTGATTGACCGTCAACTTCAACTTCTTCCATTTTCTAATAATTGCGCCAACAGTTGTTGCCTTCTCACCAAGCTGCTTGCCTATTGTCCTGTAGCCCATCCCAGCCTTGTGCAGGTCTACAATTTTATCCCTGATGTCCTTACACAGCTCTCTGGTCTTGGCCATTGTGGAGAGGTTGGAGTCTGTTTGATTGAGTGTGTGGACAGGTGTCTTTTATACAGGTAACGAGTTCAAACAGGTGCAGTTAATACAGGTAATGAGTGGAGAACAGGAGGGCTTCTTAAAGAAAAACTAACAGGTCTGTGAGAGCCGGAATTCTTACTGGTTGGTAGGTGATCAAATACTTATGTCATGCAATAAAATGCAAATAATTTCCTTAAAAATCATACAATGTGATTTCCTGGATTTTTGTTTTAGATTCCGTCTCTCACAGTTGAAGTGTACCTATGATAAAAATTACAGACCTCTACATGCTTTGTAAGTAGGAAAACCTGCAAAATCGGCAGTGTATCAAATACTTGTTCTCCCCACTGTATATATAGTGTAGATATAGATATATATTGTGTATATATAGATATATATAGTGTAGATATAGATTTATATAGTGTAGATATAGATATATATAGTGTATATAGAGATATATACAGTGGGGAGAACAAGTATTTGATACACTGCCGATTTTGCAGGTTTTCCTACTTACAAAGCATGTAGAGGTCTGTAATTTGTATCATAGGTACACTTCAACTGTGAGAGACGGAATCTAAAACAAAAATCCAGAAAATCACATTGTATGATTTTTAAATAATTAATTTGCATTTTATTGCATGACATAAGTATTTGATCACCTACCAACCAGTAAGAATTCCGGCTCTCACAGACCTGTTAGTTTTTCTTTAAGAAGCCCTCCTGTTCTCCACTCATTACCTGTATTAACTGCACCTGTTTGAACTCGTTACCTGTATAAAAGACACCTGTCCACACACTCAATCAAACAGATTCCAACCTCTCCACAATGGCCAAGACCAGAGAGCTGTGTAAGGACATCAGGGATAAAATTGTAGACCTGCACAAGGCTGGGATGGGCTACAGGACAATAGGCAAGCAGCTTGGTGAGAAGGAAACAACTGTTGGCACAATTATTAGAAAATGGAAGAAGTTCAAGATGACGGTCAATCACCCTCGGTCTGGGGCTCCATGCAAGATTTCACCTCGTGGGGCATCAATGATCATGAGGAAGGTGAGGGATCAGCCCAGAACTACACGGCAGGACCTGGTCAATGACCTGAAGAGAGCTGGGACCACAGTCTCAAAGAAAACCATTAGTAACACACTACGCCGTCATGGATTAAAATCCTGCAGCGCACGCAAGGTCCCCCTGCTTAAGCCAGTGCATGTCCAGGCCTGTCTGAAGTTTGCCAATGACCATCTGGATGATCCAGAGGAGGAATGGGAGAAGGTCATGTGGTCTGATGAGACAAAAATAGAGCTTTTTGGTCTAACTCCACTCGCCATGTTTGGAGGAAGAAGAAGTATGAGTACAACCCCAAGAACACCATCCCAACCGTGAAGCATGGAGGTGGAAACATCATTCTTTGGGGATGCTTTTCTGCAAAGGGGACAGGACGACTGCACCGTATTGAGGGGAGGATGGATGGGGCCATGTATCGCGAGATCTTGGCCAACAACCTCCTTCCCTCAGTAAGAGCATTGAAGATGGGTCGTGGCTGGGTCTTCCAGCATGACAACGACACGAAGCACACAGCCATGGCAACTAAGGAGTGGCTCCGTAAGAAGCATCTCAAGGTCCTGGAGTGGCCTAGCCAGTCTCCAGACCTGAACCCAATAGAAAATCTTTGGAGGGAGCTGAAAGTCCGTATTGCCCAGCGACAGCCCCGAAACCTGAAGGATCTGGAGAAGATCTGTAGGGAGGAGTGGGCCAAAATCCCTGCTGCAGTGTGTGCAAACCTAGTCAAGAACTACAGGAAACGTATGATCTCTGTAATTGCAAACAAAGGTTTCTGTACCAAATATTAAGTTCTGCTTTTCTGATGTATCAAATACTTATGTCATGCAATAAAATGCAAATTAATTATTTAAAAATCATACAATGTGATTTTCTGGATTTTTGTTTTAGATTCCGTCTCTCATAGTTGAAGTGTACCTATGATAAAAATTACAGACCTCTACATGCTTTGTAAGTAGGAAAACCTGCAAAATCGGCAGTGTATCAAATACTTGTTCTCCCCACTGTATATACAGTGAGGGAAAAAAGTATTTGATCCCCTGCTGATTTTGTACGTTTGCCCACTGACAAAGAAATTATCAGTCTATAATTTTAATGGTAGGTTTATTTGAACAGTGAGAGACAGAATAACAACAAAAATATCCAGAAAAACGCATGTCAAAAATGTTATAAATTGATTTGCATTTTAATGAGGGAAATAAGTATTTGACCCCCTCTCAATCAGAAAGATTTCTGGCACCCAGGTGTCTTTCATACAGGTAACGAGCTGAGATTAGGAGCACACTCTTAAAGGGAGTGCTCCTAATCTCAGTTTTTTACCTGTATAAAAGACACCTGTCCACAGAAGCAATCAATCAATCAGATTCCAAACTCTCCACCATGGCCAAGACCAAAGGGCTCTCCAAGGATGTCAGGGACAAGATTGTAGATCTACACAAGGCTGGAATGGGCTACAAGACCATTGCCAAGCAGCTTGGTGAGAAGGTGACAACAGTTGGTGCGATTATTCGCAAATGGAAGAAACACAAAAGAACTGTCAAACTCCCTCGGCCTGGGACTCCATGCAAGATCGCACCTCGTGGAGTTGCAATGATCATGAGAACGGTGAGGAATCAGCCCAGAACTACACAGGAGGATCTTGTCAATGATCTCAAGGCAGCTGGGACCATAGTCACCAAGAAAACAATTGGTAACACACTACGCCGTGAAGGAC
>NC_092087.1:117793212-117808212 GCF_045679555.1 Salvelinus alpinus | reverse complement strand
TGAAGCCTGTAGCTCTATCTGGCTCTAACCCAGTGTGAAGCCTAAAGCTCTATCTGGCTCTAACCCAGTCTGAAGCCTATAGCTCTATCTGGCTCTAACCCAGTCTGAAGCCTGTAGCTCTATCTGTCTCTAACCCAGTCTGAAGCCTGTAGCTCTATCTGTCTCTAACCCAGTCTGAAACCTATATCTCTATCTGGCTCTAACCCAGTCTGAAGCCTATAGCTCTATCTGGCTCTAACCAAGTCTGAAGCCTGTAGCTCTATCTGGCTCTAACCCAGTCTGAAGCCTGTATCTCTATCTGGCTCTAACCCAGTCTGAAGCCTGTAGCTCTATCTGTCTCTAACCCAGTCTGAAGCCTGTAGCTCTATCTGGCTCTAACCCCGTCTGAAGCCTATAGCTCTATCTGGCTCTAACCCAGTCTGAAGCCTGTAGTTCTATCTGGCTCTAACCCAGTCTGAGCCTGTAGCTCTATCTGGCTCTAACCCAGTCTGAAGCCTATAGCTCTATCTGGCTCTAACCCAGTCTGAAGCCTATAGCTCTATCTGTCTCTAACCCAGTCTGAAACCTATTACTCTATCTGGGTCTAACCCAGTCTGAAGCCTGTAGCTCTATCTGGCTCTAACCCAGTCTGAAGCCTGTAGCTCTATCTGGCTCTAACCCAGTGTGAAGCCTATAGCTCTATCTGGCTCTAACCCAGTCTGAAGCCTATAGCTCTATCTGGCTCTAACCCAGTCTGAAGCCTGTAGCTCTATCTGTCTCTAACCCAGTCTGAAGCCTGTAGCTCTATCTGTCTCTAACCCAGTCTGAAACCTATAGCTCTATCTGGCTCTAACCTAGTCTGAAGCCTGTAGCTCTATCTGGCTCTAACCCAGTCTGAAGCCTGTAGCTCTATCTGGCTCTAACCCAGTTTGAAGCCTATAGATCTATCTGTCTCTAACCCAGTCTGAAGCCTGTAGCTCTATCTGGCTCTAACCCCGTCTGAAGCCTATAGCTCTATCTGGCTCTAACCCAGTCTGAAGCCTGTAGCTCTATCTGGCTCTAACCCAGTCTGAAGCCTGTAGCTCTATCTGGCTCTAACCCAGTCTGAGCCTGTATCTCTATCTGGCTCTAACCCAGTCTGAAGCCTGTAGCTCTATCTGGCTCTAACCCAGTCTGAAGCCTATAGCTCTATCTGGCTCTAACCCAGTCTGAAGCCTATAGCTCTATCTGGCTCTAACCCAGACTGAAGCCTATAGCTCTATCTGGCTCTAACCCAGTCTGAAGCCTATAGCTCTATCTGGCTCTAACCCAGTCTGAAGCCTATAGCTCTATCTGGCTCTAACCCAGTCTGAAGCCTATAGCTCTATCTGGCTCTAACCCAGTCTGAAGCCTATAGCTCTATCTGGCTCTAACCCAGTCTGAAGCCTATAGCTCTATCTGGCTCTAACCCAGTCTGAAGCCTATACCTCTATCTGGCTCTAACCCAGTCTGAAGCCTGTAGCTCTATCTGGCTCTAACCCAGTCTGAAGCCTATAGCTCTATCTGGCTCTAACCCAGTCTGAAGCCTATAGCTCTATCTGGCTCTAACCCAGTCTGAAGCCTGTAGCTCTATCTGTCTCTAACCCAGTCTGAAGCCTGTAGCTCTATCTGGGTCTAACCCAGTCTGAAGCCTGTAGCTCTATCTGGCTCTAACCCAGTCTGAAGCCTATAGCTCTATCTGGCTCTAACCCAGTCTGAAGCCTGTATCTCTATCTGGCTCTAACCCAGTCTGAAGCATATAGCTCTATCTGTCTCTAACCCAGTCTGAAACCTATTGCTCTATCTGGGTCTAACCCAGTCTGAAGCCTGTAGCTCTATCTGGCTCTAACCCAGTCTGAAGCATGTATCTCTATCTGTCTCTAACCCAGTATGAAGCCTGTAGCTCTATCTGGCTCTAACCCAGTCTGAAGCCTGTAGCTCTATCTGGCTCTAACCCAGTGTGAAGCCTATAGCTCTATCTGGCTCTAACCCAGTCTGAAGCCTATAGCTCTATCTGGCTCTAACCCAGTCTGAAGCCTGTAGCTCTATCTGTCTCTAACCCAGTCTGAAGCCTGTAGCTCTATCTGTCTCTAACCCAGTCTGAAACCTATATCTCTATCTGGCTCTAACCCAGTCTGAAGCCTATAGCTCTATCTGGCTCTAACCAAGTCTGAAGCCTGTAGCTCTATCTGGCTCTAACCCAGTCTGAAGCCTGTATCTCTATCTGGCTCTAACCCAGTCTGAAGCCTGTAGCTCTATCTGTCTCTAACCCAGTCTGAAGCCTGTAGCTCTATCTGGCTCTAACCCCGTCTGAAGCCTATAGCTCTATCTGGCTCTAACCCAGTCTGAAGCCTGTAGCTCTATCTGGCTCTAACCCAGTCTGAGCCTGTATCTCTATCTGGCTCTAACCCAGTCCGAAGCCTGTAGCTCTATCTGGCTCTAACCCAGTCTGAAGCCTATAGCTCTATCTGGCTCTAACCCAGTCTGAAGCCTATAGCTCTATCTGTCTCTAACCCAGTCTGAAACCTATTGCTCTATCTGGGTCTAACCCAGTCTGAAGCCTGTAGCTCTATCTGGCTCTAACCCAGTCTGAAGCCTGTAGCTCTATCTGGCTCTAACCCAGTGTGAAGCCTATAGCTCTATCTGGCTCTAACCCAGTCTGAAGCCTATAGCTCTATCTGGCTCTAACCCAGTCTGAAGCCTGTAGCTCTATCTGTCTCTAACCCAGTCTGAAGCCTGTAGCTCTATCTGTCTCTAACCCAGTCTGAAACCTATAGCTCTATCTGGCTCTAACCCCGTCTGAAGCCTATAGCTCTATTTGGCTCTAACCCAGTCTGAAGCCTGTAGCTCTATCTGGCTCTAACCCAGTCTGAAGCCTGTAGCTCTATCTGGCTCTAACCCAGTCTGAGCCTGTATCTCTATCTGGCTCTAACCCAGTCTGAAGCCTGTTGCTCTATCTGGCTCTAACCCAGTCTGAAGCATATAGCTCTATCTGGCTCTAACCCAGTCTGAAGCCTATACCTCTATCTGGCTCTAACCCAGTCTGAAGCCTGTAGCTCTATCTGGCTCTAACCCAGTCTGAAGCCTATAGCTCTATCTGGCTCTAACCCAGTCTGAAGCCTATAGCTCTATCTGTCTCTAACCCAGTCTGAAGCCTGTAGCTCTATCTGTCTCTAACCCAGTCTGAAGCCTGTAGCTCTATCTGGGTCTAACCCAGTCTGAAGCCTGTAGCTCTATCTGGCTCTAACCCAGTCTGAAGCCTATATCTCTATCTGGCTCTAACCCAGTCTGAAGCCTGTAGCTCTATCTGGCTCTAACCCAGTCTGAAGCATATAGCTCTATCTGTCTCTAACCCAGTCTGAAACCTATTGCTCTATCTGGGTCTAACCCAGTCTGAAGCCTGTAGCTCTATCTGGCTCTAACCCAGTCTGAAGCCTGTAGCTCTATCTGTCTCTAACCCAGTCTGAAGCCTGTAGCTCTATCTGGCTCTAACCCAGTCTGAAGCCTGTAGCTCTATCTGGCTCTAACCCAGTGTGAAGCCTAAAGCTCTATCTGGCTCTAACCCAGTCTGAAGCCTATAGCTCTATCTGGCTCTAACCCAGTCTGAAGCCTGTAGCTCTATCTGTCTCTAACCCAGTCTGAAGCCTGTAGCTCTATCTGTCTCTAACCCAGTCTGAAACCTATATCTCTATCTGGCTCTAACCCAGTCTGAAGCCTATAGCTCTATCTGGCTCTAACCAAGTCTGAAGCCTGTAGCTCTATCTGGCTCTAACCCAGTCTGAAGCCTGTATCTCTATCTGGCTCTAACCCAGTCTGAAGCCTGTAGCTCTATCTGTCTCTAACCCAGTCTGAAGCCTGTAGCTCTATCTGGCTCTAACCCCGTCTGAAGCCTATAGCTCTATCTGGCTCTAACCCAGTCTGAAGCCTGTAGTTCTATCTGGCTCTAACCCAGTCTGAGCCTGTAGCTCTATCTGGCTCTAACCCAGTCTGAAGCCTATAGCTCTATCTGGCTCTAACCCAGTCTGAAGCCTATAGCTCTATCTGTCTCTAACCCAGTCTGAAACCTATTGCTCTATCTGGGTCTAACCCAGTCTGAAGCCTGTAGCTCTATCTGGCTCTAACCCAGTCTGAAGCCTGTAGCTCTATCTGGCTCTAACCCAGTGTGAAGCCTATAGCTCTATCTGGCTCTAACCCAGTCTGAAGCCTATAGCTCTATCTGGCTCTAACCCAGTCTGAAGCCTGTAGCTCTATCTGTCTCTAACCCAGTCTGAAGCCTGTAGCTCTATCTGTCTCTAACCCAGTCTGAAACCTATAGCTCTATCTGGCTCTAACCTAGTCTGAAGCCTGTAGCTCTATCTGGCTCTAACCCAGTCTGAAGCCTGTAGCTCTATCTGGCTCTAACCCAGTTTGAAGCCTATAGATCTATCTGTCTCTAACCCAGTCTGAAGCCTGTAGCTCTATCTGGCTCTAACCCCGTCTGAAGCCTATAGCTCTATCTGGCTCTAACCCAGTCTGAAGCCTGTAGCTCTATCTGGCTCTAACCCAGTCTGAAGCCTGTAGCTCTATCTGGCTCTAACCCAGTCTGAGCCTGTATCTCTATCTGGCTCTAACCCAGTCTGAAGCCTGTAGCTCTATCTGGCTCTAACCCAGTCTGAAGCCTATAGCTCTATCTGGCTCTAACCCAGTCTGAAGCCTATAGCTCTATCTGGCTCTAACCCAGTCTGAAGCCTATAGCTCTATCTGGCTCTAACCCAGTCTGAAGCCTATAGCTCTATCTGGCTCTAACCCAGTCTGAAGCCTGTAGCTCTATCTGTCTCTAACCCAGTCTGAAGCCTGTTGCTCTATCTGGCTCTAACCCAGTCTGAAGCATATAGCTCTATCTGGCTCTAACCCAGTCTGAAGCCTGTAGCTCTATCTGGCTCTAACCCAGTCTGAGCCTGTATCTCTATCTGGCTCTAACCCAGTCTGAAGCCTGTAGCTCTATCTGGCTCTAACCCAGTCTGAAGCCTATAGCTCTATCTGGCTCTAACCCAGTCTGAAGCCTATAGCTCTATCTGGCTCTAACCCAGTCTGAAGCCTATAGCTCTATCTGGCTCTAACCCAGTCTGAAGCCTATAGCTCTATCTGGCTCTAACCCAGTCTGAAGCCTGTAGCTCTATCTGTCTCTAACCCAGTCTGAAGCCTGTTGCTCTATCTGGCTCTAACCCAGTCTGAAGCATATAGCTCTATCTGGCTCTAACCCAGTCTGAGCCTGTAGCTCTATCTGGCTCTAACCCAGTCTGAAGCCTGTAGCTCTATCTGGCTCTAACCCAGTCTGAAGCCTATAGCTCTATCTGGCTCTAACCCAGTCTGAAGCCTGTAGCTCTATCTGGCTCTAACCCAGTCTGAAGCCTGTAGCTCTATCTGGCTCTAACCCAGTCTGAAGCCTATAGCTCTGGCTCTAACCCAGTCTGAAGCCTGTATCTCTATCTGGCTCTAACCCAGTCTGAAGCCTGTAGCTCTATCTGGCTCTAACCCAGTCTGAATCCTGTAGCTCTATCTGGCTCTAACCCAGTCTGAAGCCTATAGCTCTATCTGGTTCTAACCCAGTCTGAAGCCTATAGCTCTATCTGGCTCTAACCCAGTCTGAAGCCTGTAGCTCTATCTGGCTCTAACCCAGTCTGAAGCATATAGCTCTATCTGGCTCTAACCCAGTCTGAAGCCTATAGCTATATCTGGCTCTAACCCAGTCTGAAGCCTGTAGCTCTATCTGGCTCTAACCCAGTCTGAAGCCTATAGCTCTATCTGTCTCTAACCCAGTCTGAAGCCTGTAGCTCTATCTGGCTCTAACCCAGTCTGAAGCCTGTAGCTCTATCTGGCTCTAACCCAGTCTGAAGCCTGTAGCTCTATCTGTCTCTAACCCAGTCTGAAGCCTGTAGCTCTATCTGTCTCTAACCCAGTCTGAAGCCTGTAGCTCTATCTGGCTCTAACCCAGTCTGAAGCCTGTAGCTCTATCTGGCTCTAACCCAGTCTGAAGCCTATATCTCTATCTGTCTCTAACCCAGTCTGAAGCCTATAGCTCTATCTGGCTCTAACCCAGTCTGAAGCCTGTAGCTCTATCTGGCTCTAACCCAGTCTGAAGCCTGTAGCTCTATCTGGCTCTAACCCAGTCTGAAGCATATAGCTCTATCTGGCTCTAACCCAGTCTGAAGCCTATAGCTCTATCTGGCTCTAACCCAGTCTGAAGCCTGTATCTCTATCTGGCTCTAACCCAGTCTGAAGCCTGTAGCTCTATCTGGCTCTAACCCAGTCTGAAGCCTATAGCTCTATCTGGCTCTAACCCAGTCTGAAGCCTGTATCTCTATCTGGCTCTAACCCAGTCTGAAGCCTATAGCTCTATCTGGCTCTAACCCAGTCTGAAGCCTGTAGCTCTATCTGGCTCTAACCCAGTCTGAAGCCTATAGCTCTATCTGGCTCTAACCCAGTCTGAGGCCTGTAGCTCTATCTGTCTCTAACCCAGTCTGAAGCCTGTAGCTCTATCTGGCTCTAACCCAGTCTGAAGCCTATAGCTCTATCTGGCTCTAACCCAGTCTGAAGCCTGTATCTCTATCTGGCTCTAACCCAGTCTGAAGCCTGTAGCTCTATCTGGCTCTAACCCAGTCTGAAGCCTATAGCTCTATCTGGCTCTAACCAGTCTGAAGCCTGTATCTCTATCTGGCTCTAACCCAGTCTGAAGCCTATAGCTCTATCTGGCTCTAACCCAGTCTGAAGCCTGTAGCTCTATCTGGCTCTAACCCAGTCTGAAGCCTATAGCTCTATCTGGCTCTAACCCAGTCTGAGGCCTGTAGCTCTATCTGGCTCTAACCCAGTCTGAAGCCTGTAGCTCTATCTGGCTCTAACCCAGTCTGAAGCCTGTAGCTCTATCTGGCTCTAACCCAGTCTGAAACCTGTAGCTCTATCTGGCTCTAACCCAGTCTGAAGCCTGTAGCTCTCTCTGGCTCTAACCCAGTCTGAAGCCTGTAGCTCTATCTGGCTCTAACCCAGTCTGAAGCATATAGCTCTATCTGGCTCTAATCCAGTCTGAAGCCTATAGCTCTATCTGGCTCTAACCCAGTCTGAAGCCTATAGCTCTATCTGGCTCTAACCCAGTCTGAAGCCTATAGCTCTATCTGTCTCTAACCCAGTCTGAAGCCTGTAGCTCTATCTGGCTCTAACCCAGTCTGAAGCCTGTAGCTCTATCTGGGTCTAACCCAGTCTGAAGCCTGCAGCTCTATCTGGCTCTAACCCAGTCTGAAGCCTGTAGCTCTATCTGGCTCTAACCCAGTCTGAAGCATATAGCTCTATCTGGCTCTAACCCAGTCTGAAGCCTGTATCTCTATCTGGCTCTAACCCTGTCTGAAGCCTGTAGCTCTATCTGGCTCTAACCCAGTCTGAAGCCTATAGCTCTATCTGGCTCTAACCCAGTCTGAAGCATATAGCTCTATCTGGCTCTAACCCAGTCTGAAGCATATAGCTCTATCTGGCTCTAACCCAGTCTGAAGCCTGTAGCTCTATCTGGCTCTAACCCAGTCTGAAGCCTATAGCTCTATCTGGCTCTAACCCAGTCTGAAGCCTTTAGCTCTATCTGGCTCTAACCCAGTCTGAAGCCTGTAGCTCTATCTGGCTCTAACCCAGTCTGAAGCCTGTAGCTCTATCTGGCTCTAACCCAGTCTGAAGCCTATAGCTCTATCTGGCTCTAACCCAGTCTGAAGTCTGTAGCTCTATCTGTCTCTAACCCAGTCTGAAGCCTGTAGCTCTATCTGGCTCTAACCCAGTCTGAAGCCTATAGCTCTATCTGGCTCTAACCCAGTCTGAAGCCTGTAGCTCTATCTGTCTCTAACCCAGTCTGAAGCCTGTAGCTCTATCTGGCTCTAACCCAGTCTGAAGCCTATAGCTCTATCTGGCTCTAACCCAGTCTGAAGCCTATAGCTCTATCTGGCTCTAACCCAGTCTGAAACCTGTAGCTCTATCTGGCTCTAACCCAGTCTGAGGCCTGTAGCTCTATCTGGCTCTAACCCAGTCTGAGGCCTGTAGCTCTATCTGGCTCTAACCCAGTCTGAAGCCTGTAGCTCTATCTGGCTCTAACCCAGTCTGAAGCCTGTAGCTCTATCTGGCTCTAACCCAGTCTGAGGCCTGTATCTCTATCTGGCTCTAACCCAGTCTGAGGCCTGTAGCTCTATCTGTCTCTAACCCAGTCTGAAGCCTATAGCTCTATCTGGCTCTAACCCAGTCTGAAGCCTATAGCTCTATCTGGCTCTAACCCAGACTGAAGCCTATAGCTCTATCTGGCTCTAACCCAGTCTGAAGCCTGTAGCTCTATCTGGCTCTAACCCAGTCTGAAGCCTATAGCTCTATCTGGCTCTAACCCAGTCTGAAGCCTGTAGCTCTATCTGGCTCTAACCCAGTCTGAAGCCTATAGCTCTATCTGGCTCTAACCCAGTCTGAAGCCTGTAGCTCTATCTTGCTCTAACCCAGTCTGAAGCCTGTAGCTCTATCTGTCTCTAACCCAGTCTGAAGCCTGTAGCTCTATCTGGCTCTAACCCAGTCTGAAGCCTATAGCTCTATCTGGCTCTAACCCAGTCTGAAGCCTATAGCTCTATCTGGCTCTAACCCAGTCTGAAGCCTGTAGCTCTATCTGGCTCTAACCCAGTCTGAGGCCTGTAGCTCTATCTGGCTCTAACCCAGTCTGAGGCCTATAGCTCTATCTGGCTCTAACCCAGTCTGAAGCCTGTATCTCTATCTGGCTCTAACCCAGTCTGAAGCCTATATCTCTATCTGGCTCTAACCCAGTCTGAAGCCTGTAGCTCTATCTGGCTCTAACCCAGTCTGAGGCCTATAGCTCTATCTGGCTCTAACCCAGTCTGAGGCCTGTAGCTCTATCTGTCTCTAACCCAGTCTGAAGCCTGTAGCTCTATCTGGCTCTAACCCAGTCTGAAGCCTGTAGCTCTATCTGGCTCTAACCCAGTCTGAAACCTGTAGCTCTATCTGGCTCTAACCCAGTCTGAAGCCTGTAGCTCTCTCTGGCTCTAACCCAGTCTGAAGCATGTAGCTCTATCTGGCTCTAACCCAGTCTGAAGCATATAGCTCTATCTGGCTCTAACCCAGTCTGAAGCCTATAGCTCTATCTGGCTCTAACCCAGTCTGAAGCCTATAGCTCTATCTGTCTCTAACCCAGTCTGAAGCCTGTAGCTCTATCTGTCTCTAACCCAGTCTGAAGCCTGTAGCTCTATCTGGGTCTAACCCAGTCTGAAGCCTGCAGCTCTATCTGGCTCTAACCCAGTCTGAAGCCTGTAGCTCTATCTGGCTCTAACCCAGTCTGAAGCATATAGCTCTATCTGGCTCTAACCCAGTCTGAAGCCTGTATCTCTATCTGGCTCTAACCCAGTCTGAAGCCTGTAGCTCTATCTGGCTCTAACCCAGTCTGAAGCCTATAGCTCTATCTGGCTCTAACCCAGTCTGAAGCATATAGCTCTATCTGGCTCTAACCCAGTCTGAAGCATATAGCTCTATCTGGCTCTAACCCAGTCTGAAGCCTGTAGCTCTATCTGGCTCTAACCCAGTCTGAAGCCTATAGCTCTATCTGGCTCTAACCCAGTCTGAAGCCTTTAGCTCTATCTGGCTCTAACCCAGTCTGAAGCCTGTAGCTCTATCTGGCTCTAACCCAGTCTGAAGCCTGTAGCTCTATCTGGCTCTAACCCAGTCTGAAGCCTATAGCTCTATCTGGCTCTAACCCAGTCTGAAGTCTGTAGCTCTATCTGTCTCTAACCCAGTCTGAAGCCTGTAGCTCTATCTGGCTCTAACCCAGTCTGAAGCCTATAGCTCTATCTGGCTCTAACCAGGTCTGAAGCCTGTAGCTCTATCTGTCTCTAACCCAGTCTGAAGCCTGTAGCTCTATCTGGCTCTAACCCAGTCTGAAGCCTATAGCTCTATCTGGCTCTAACCCAGTCTGAAGCCTATAGCTCTATCTGGCTCTAACCCAGTCTGAAGCCTGTAGCTCTATCTGGCTCTAACCCAGTCTGAAGCCTATAGCTCTGTCTGGCTCTAACCCAGTCTGAAGCCTGTAGCTCTATCTGGCTCTAACCCAGTCTGAAGCCTATAGCTCTATCTGGCTCTAACCCAGTCTGAAGCCTGTAGCTCTATCTTGCTCTAACCCAGTCTGAAGCCTATAGCTCTATCTGGCTCTAACCCAGTCTGAAGCCTTTAGCTCTATCTGGCTCTAACCCAGTCTGAAGCCTGTAGCTCAATCTGGTTCTAACCCAGTCTGAAGCCTATAGCTCTATCTGGCTCTAACCCAGTCTGAAGCCTGTAGCTCTATCTGGGTCTAACCCAGTCTGAAGCCTGTAGCTCTATCTGGCTCTAACCCAGTCTGAAGCCTGTAGCTCTATCTGGCTCTAACCCAGTCTGAAGCCTGTATCTCTATCTGGCTCTAACCCAGTCTGAAGCCTATAGCTCTATCTGGCTCTAACCCAGTCTGAAGCCTGTAGCTCTATCTGGCTCTAACCCAGTCTGAAGCCTATAGCTCTATCTGGCTCTAACCCAGTCTGAGGCCTGTAGCTCTATCTGTCTCTAACCCAGTCTGAAGCCTGTAGCTCTATCTGGCTCTAACCCAGTCTGAAGCCTGTAGCTCTATCTGGCTCTAACCCAGTCTGAAACCTGTAGCTCTATCTGGCTCTAACCCAGTCTGAAGCCTGTAGCTCTCTCTGGCTCTAACCCAGTCTGAAGCATGTAGCTCTATCTGGCTCTAACCCAGTCTGAAGCATATAGCTCTATCTGGCTCTAACCCAGTCTGAAGCCTATAGCTCTATCTGGCTCTAACCCAGTCTGAAGCCTATAGCTCTATCTGTCTCTAACCCAGTCTGAAGCCTGTAGCTCTATCTGGCTCTAACCCAGTCTGAAGCCTGTAGCTCTATCTGGCTCTAACCCAGTCTGAAGCATATAGCTCTATCTGGCTCTAACCCAGTCTGAAGCCTGTAGCTCTATCTGGCTCTAACCCAGTCTGAAGCCTATAGCTCTATCTGGCTCTAACCCAGTCTGAAGCCTTTAGCTCTATCTGTCTCTAACCCAGTCTGAAGCCTGTAGCTCTATCTGGCTCTAACCCAGTCTGAAGCCTGTAGCTCTATCTGGCTCTAACCCAGTCTGAAGCCTATAGCTCTATCTGGCTCTAACCCAGTCTGAAGTCTGTAGCTCTATCTGTCTCTAACCCAGTCTGAAGCCTGTAGCTCTATCTGGCTCTAACCCAGTCTGAAGCCTATAGCTCTATCTGGCTCTAACCCAGTCTGAAGCCTGTAGCTCTATCTGTCTCTAACCCAGTCTGAAGCCTGTATCTCTATCTGGCTCTAACCCAGTCTGAAGCCTATAGCTCTATCTGGCTCTAACCCAGTCTGAAGCCTGTATCTCTATCTGGCTCTAACCCAGTCTGAAGCCTGTAGCTCTATCTGGCTCTAACCCAGTCTGAGGCCTGTAGCTCTATCTGTCTCTAACCCAGTCTGAGGCCTGTAGCTCTATCTGTCTCTAACCCAGTCTGAAGCCTATAGCTCTATCTGGCTCTAACCCAGTCTGAAGCCTATAGCTCTATCTGGCTCTAACCCAGACTGAAGCCTATAGCTCTATCTGGCTCTAACCCAGTCTGAAGCCTGTAGCTCTATCTGGCTCTAACCCAGTCTGAAGCCTATAGCTCTATCTGGCTCTAACCCAGTCTGAAGCCTGTAGCTCTATTTGGCTCTAACCTAGTCTGAAGCCTATAGCTCTATCTGGCTCTAACCCAGTCTGAAGCCTGTAGCTCTATCTTGCTCTAACCCAGTCTGAAGCCTATAGCTCTATCTGGCTCTAACCCAGTCTGAAGCCTTTAGCTCTATCTGGCTCTAACCCAGTCTGAAGCCTGTAGCTCAATCTGGTTCTAACCCAGTCTGAAGCCTATAGCTCTATCTGGCTCTAACCCAGTCTGAAGCCTGTAGCTCTATCTGGGTCTAACCCAGTCTGAAGCCTGTAGCTCTATCTGGCTCTAACCCAGTCTGAAGCCTGTAGCTCTATCTGGCTCTAACCCAGTCTGAAACCTATAGCTCTATCTGGCTCTAACCCAGTCTGAAGCCTGTAGCTCTATCTGGCTCTAACCCAGTCTGAAGCCTGTAGCTCTATCTGGCTCTAACCCAGTCTGAAGCCTGTAGCTCTATCTGGCTCTAACCCAGTCTGAAGCCTGTAGCTCTATCTGGCTCTAACCCAGTCTGAAGCCTGTAGCTCTATCTGGCTCTAACCCAGTCTGAAGCCTGTAGCTCTATCTGGCTCTAACCCAGTCTGAAGCCTATAGCTCTATCTGGCTCTAACCCAGTCTGAAGCCTATAGCTCTATCTGGCTCTAACCCAGTCTGAAGCCTGTAGCTCTATCTGGCTCTAACCCAGTCTGAGGCCTGTAGCTCTATCTGTCTCTAACCAAGGCTGAGGCCTGTAGCTCTATCTGTCTCTAACCCAGTCTGAAGCCTATAGCTCTATCTGGCTCTAACCCAGTCTGAAGCCTATAACTCTATCTGGCTCTAACCCAGACTGAAGCCTATAGCTCTATCTGGCTCTAACCCAGTCTGAAGCCTGTAGCTCTATCTGGCTCTAACCCAGTCTGAAGCCTATAGCTCTATCTGGCTCTAACCCAGTCTGAAGCCTGTAGCTCTATCTGGCTCTAACCCAGTCTGAAGCCTATAGCTCTATCTGGCTCTAACCCAGTCTGATGCCTGTAGCTCTATCTTGCTCTAACCCAGTCTGAAGCCTATAGCTCTATCTGGCTCTAACCCAGTCTGAAGCCTTTAGCTCTATCTGGCTCTAACCCAGTCTGAAGCCTGTAGCTCAATCTGGTTCTAACCCAGTCTGAAGCCTATAGCTCTATCTGGCTCTAACCCAGTCTGAAGCCTGTAGCTCTATCTGGGTCTAACCCAGTCTGAAGCCTGTAGCTCTATCTGGCTCTAACCCAGTCTGAAGCCTGTAGCTCTATCTGGCTCTAACCCAGTCTGAAACCTATAGCTCTATCTGGCTCTAACCCAGTCTGAAGCCTGTAGCTCTATCTGGCTCTAACCCAGTCTGAAGCCTGTAGCTCTATCTGGCTCTAACCCAGTCTGAAGCCTGTAGCTCTATCTGGCTCTAACCCAGTCTGAAGCCTGTAGCTCTATCTGGCTCTAACCCAGTCTGAAGCCTGTAGCTCTATCTGGCTCTAACCCAGTCTGAAGCCTATAGCTCTATCTGGCTCTAACCCAGTCTGAAGCCTGTAGCTCTATCTGGCTCTAACCCAGTCTGAAGCCTGTAGCTCTATCTGGCTCTAACCCAGTCTGAAGCCTATAGCTCTATCTGGCTCTAACCCAGTCTGAAGCCTGTAGCTCTATCTGGCTCTAACCCAGTCTGAAGCCTGTAGCTCTATCTGGCTCTAACCCAGTCTGAAGCCTGTAGCTCTATCTGGCTCTAACCCAGTCTGAAGCCTGTAGCTCTATCTGGCTCTAACCCAGTCTGAAGCCTGTATCTTTATCTGGCTCTAACCCAGTCTGAAGCATATAGCTCTATCTGGCTCTAACCCAGTCTGAAGCATATAGCTCTATCTGGCTCTAACCCAGTCTGAAGCATATAGCTCTATCTGGCTCTAACCCAGTCTGAAGCCTGTAGCTCTATCTGGCTCTAACCCAGTCTGAGGCCTGTAGCTCTATCTGGCTCTAACCCAGTCTGAAGCCTGTAGCTCTATCTGTCTCTAACCCAGTCTGAAGCCTGTAGCTCTATCTGGCTCTAACCCAGTCTGAGGCCTGTAGCTCTATCTGGCTCTAACCCAGTCTGAAGCCTGTAGCTCTATCTGGCTCTAACCCAGTCTGAAGCCTATAGCTCTATCTGGATCTAACCCAGTCTGAAGCCTATAGCTCTATCTGTCTCTAACCCAGTCTGAAGCCTGTAGCTCTATCTGGCTCTAACCCAGTCTGAAGCCTATAGCTCTATCTGGCTCTAACCCAGTCTGAAGCCTATAGCTCTATCTGGCTCTAACCCAGTGAAGCCTATATCTCTATCTGGCTCTAACCCAGTCTGAAGCCTGTCGCTCTATCTCCTCTAACCAAGTCTGAAGCCTGTATCTCTATCTGTCTCTAACCCAGTCTGAGGCCTGTAGCTCTATCTGGCTCTAACCCAGTCTGAAGCCTATAGCTCTATCTGGCTCTAACCCAGTCTGAAACCTATTGCTCTATCTGGGTATAACCCAGTCTGAAGCCTGTAGCTCTATCTGGCTCTAACCCAGTCTGAAGCCTGTAGCTCTATCTGTCTCTAACCCAGTCTGAAGCCTGTAGCTCTATCTGTCTCTAACCCAGTCTGAAGCCTATAGCTCTATCTGTCTCTAACCCAGTCTGAAGCCTGTAGCTCTATCTGTCTCTAACCCAGTCTGAAGCCTATAGCTCTATCTGGCTCTAACCCAGTCTGAAGCCTATAGCTCTATCTGGTTCTAACCCAGTCTGAAGCCTGTAGCTCTATCTCCTCTAACCCAGTCTGAAGCCTATAGCTCTATCTGGCTCTAACCCAGTCTGAAACCTGTAGCTCTATCTGGCTCTAACCCAGTCTGAGGCCTGTAGCTCTATCTGGGTCTAACCCAGTCTGAAGCATATAGCTCTATCTGGCTCTAACCCAGTCTGAAGCCTGTAGCTCTATCTGGCTCTAACCCAGTCTGAAGCCTGTAGCTCTATCTGGGTCTAACCCAGTCTGAAGCCTGTAGCTCTATCTGGCTCTAACCCAGTCTGAAGCCTATAGCTCTATCTGGCTCTAACCCAGTCTGAAGCCTGTAGCTCTATCTGGCTCTAACCCAGTCTGAAGCCTGTAGCTCTATCTGTCTCTAACCCAGTCTGAAGCCTGTAGCTCTATCTGGCTCTAACCCAGTCTGAAGCCTGTATCTGTCTCTAACCCAGTCTGAAGCCTGTAGCTCTATCTGGGTCTAACCCAGTCTGAAGCCTATAGCTCTATCTGGCTCTAACCCAGTCTGAAGCCT